>NC_133659.1:292950617-293250617 GCF_037893015.1 Macrotis lagotis
CAGACGGACACTGCTTCAGGAGGCATATGCTTTATTAGATGCGGAGGAATCCCCCGAACAGCTCAGGGCGTTGGTTTATATAGGAAGTCAGTTCCGGGCTGTTATCCTAACCCGCCCGGAGGGCGAGACCTGCCACCCGATAGGAGCAAATGGCATAGCCCAATCCCGGAGGGCCACGGCTCCTTCAAGAGGACCGTGTCACTCTAGGATTGGGCCAGCCTTACTCCCGCGGAGGTCCCTATCCGCTCAGGCCTCTAGGACCGACCCCCGACAAGTCCCCCTTTTTGTTTTGACAGCAGTATGTCTGCCTTTAGTTGTTCTAATGTCCAACGCCATATTTTAAACAGCAAAGATATGAGACAAGGTAGCAAACAACATATCGATGAGACAGAAACAATTAAACCTCCAACTATTAGTAAATAATGTAACCATTGCCCAAGATCCACATTATTGATCCAATCAGGGAGCAATCCATGTTCTTTCTCCATATCTTTCTTATATTGATCAGTAATATTCCTTATATCACGTACAATCTGATCAGCCTATCCAAATATTCACCCAAGTTGCGATGCTCACTTAGTGTCTTAATGGCCAAATCGAGCTGCTCACTGGCATTTTTAACTAGCGCTGTCATACAGGCTGGTCATTGGAGGGCGCGATGACATGGCAGGCCCTCCAAAATCATCTCAACCCTCACTAGGGTGGACAAGGCTTGAACTGCCGAAGTGAGCGCACCCAGCTCTATAGCCACCTCTCTATTTATTTGTTGCTGAAGCGTCCATGCCTGTGCAGTTGCCTGCATGAAATTCTGGAGGTCCCCCGCCAGGATATGAATTTGATTAGTCATAGCAGAAATCTCTATTTGCTCTATAACAGAGACAACCAGTCCTATAATGTCCAGGGCAGATACCTCCACAGCTCTTTTTGGTCGTTTAAGGACGGCCAAAAGATAATCCGAGTCTGCAAATGGCTCAGGAGTATCTACCGGGAGAAAGGTAACCGGGGGAACTTGCATAAGGAACACCTTTGTGTCGTTTGAAACAATCCGGTCCTGTTTAAGGGTGTTGGTTAATGTCCCATTTGCACATTGTATCTCATATTGTTCGTCTCCCTGGGTGATGTTAGCAGAGAGACACACCAGGAACATATCCGTATCTCGAACAGTCTGTGTCTTCAACGTGAACGTATTACAGTGTCCCCTTTCCTCTCCCTCAGAGCAAGTATACCCTTTGTCCCCAAACAACAACTCCCACCACCACCCTCGCAAGGTTGTATTATCAGTCAATGGCCCGCTATTGTCTGTCATGTGAGTCACATTCCCAAATGCAGCAGCGGCTTTCCAAAGGTGTAACTGTACCCCAGTGGTCTTGTTGTCTAAGATGTGTGGCACTGGTGCAGCGAAATAAGGTTCTGGGAATCCGTCCATAAAATACACCTGCGTTCCGTTCAGTGATGGTCCTCCTACGGCATGTCCTGTGGAACACACTTGAACCATATCAAACATATTAGGTGAGGGGGTGCAGGGTGGTAAGGGGGAATGAAGGAGCTCGTCTCCAAAGGAGAAACTGCCCATGGCATTTAGCCTTTCCTTCAAGGAACAAGGGCCATCCGTTTTATTGCTATAAGTGGTATTGGTGTTATTGCAGCCTCCTCCCACAACATAATGATATGTGTGGTTCCAGGCTAGACCAACCTGGGTGTGCTTACCAGACACATTGTGGAAGATCATGTTGAAATGTAGATAATCCCCGTGACCTAAGGAGCCGTGTGGTCCATGGGGAATTTCTCTTATAGTATCATTCTTTATTTGTGCACATAGCTCATGTTGGCCTTTGGTAAGGCAAATGGGGAGATGCTTGGTCCGCCAGGTCATGGTTTTATTTAGCCTATGGGTTTTCTCAGGGACCCCTTCCTTATCTCCCCCCAGCACCAATTGAGCAGAGCCGCTCATTTTCAACTCTATAGCATCTCCTGACCAAGTTGCCGGGAGAGCCATGGGAAACCCCGGGATAACTGTCCAATAAGTATAATGGCCAACAGCACTAGCATTAGTCACTCGGAGATGGGGAATGGGGTGCCCAGCCGTGACCTGGAGGCTGCCTAGCAGCCCTAAAAAGTACAACCACTTATCCATCTTCTGTGCCCTGTGAGTCCGGTTGTGGCGCTTCCTCCTCTTCTGTCGGCGGCGCCTTCTCCTTGGTGGTGGAATCCTCACATGTCCTGGTCCACCGGATGGGCACCCAGCGTGTCCCTTCACCTGTTTGGACACATAAAAATCCCTTTCCCCATACTACTACCTGACTGGGGCCATGCCAATGGCCCTCCTCATCTTTCCACCACACTGTGGCTGGTTTTTTCGTATCCAATTTTTGTTGGTTGGTAGATAGGGGAGGAGACTTCACCTTCTTTAGTAATTGTTTCATGGCGGGGGTGATGCCGTGTTCATTGTCTATCAAATAATTTCTGGTGTATACTGCCGTTGCTAATTGTGCCATGGTGAGCCTACCGCGCACTCCCCCTTTTTGTTTTATGAGGGTGTGCTTCAGGGATTGATTGGCTCGTTCAACAATGGCCTGACCCGTTGGATTGTGAGGGATGCCAGTGATATGTCTAATGCCAAATTGATCGCAAAACCGTGCGAAAGCTTTGGATGCATAAGCAGGGCCATTATCAGTTTTTAAAACTTGAGGCACCCCTTGGCTAGCAAAACAGTGAAGGCAATGAGAGATCACATGTCGTGTCGCTTCACCCGGTTGTAAGGTGGCCATGATGAAATTGGAAAATGTATCTACAGTAACATGGATTAAGCTAGCTTGAAAGTGTGTGACATCCATCTGCCAGATTTGATTAGGTGCCAGACCTCGCGGATTGACGGCCTGTCCGCTTGGAGCCGGCCGGAATGGTACGCACCCCCTGCATTGGCGGACAATGCGGCGGGCCTCTTCCTAGAGTCGGGCGAGTATCTTAGCTGGCAGATGAAAGGTGCTGTGAACTGTAGAGGGATCTGCATACATAATAATGTCACTTTTGATATCAGGATTACTGAGGGCCGAATCTGCCACCGCGTTTCCGGAACAAATAGGGCCGGAGGTGGACATATGGGACCTAACATGTAATACATAAAGAGGTTCTGAGTGGCTTAGGAGCGCTTGTTGTGCTTGTTTTAACAATTCTACTACTGCAGAGTTAGAAACAGTGAGGTCCGCAAGGGCTAAGTGCTGTAGCATTAGATAACAATAATAACTATCTATAATCAAGTTTATAGGCTCATGTGCACACATTTCTAGAGCTACTACTGTGGCCTGCAGTTCATTTTTCTGGGCTGACGTATATGGTGTCTGCAGGACCTTAAGAATCTGTTTGTCGGGAATGTAAATGGAGGCCTTATGGTGTTAAGTAGCATCCGTGAAGACATTCGCCCCTTGCACAGGCTGTGAGACCACTGGGTTTGAAGGGTATTTTAATGGGAGTTGCAGCCATCCCCGTAATGACGGTGGAGGGTGGCCTTGAGAGGTAGAGTAGGTGGTCAATAGCGAGGCCCACCCCTCTGAATTCTGAGCCAATTGATTAAGGACACGTGGATCCTCCTGAAGCAACAGCACTGGAAGCTTGCCAGTGATGGTAACGGCGGCCTCAGCCATTTTTAAGAGGAGGAGGGCATCTTCCTCAATTCTATTGGGTACACTTTTTGTTGGCTTGGAGGGGTGCACCCATTGCAAGGGGCCTGCGATCTGAAAGACCACCCCGGCTCTCCCTAACGAGGGATGCTGTAATAGAGTGGCATAGATTGGTGCTGCTGGATCCACTCTGCTGACGGTTGACGTTGTTGCCAACTCTTGTATTTGGGCAATTGCCTTCAGGGCTCTGGGGGACCATTGTCGGAGAGAGGTTAATTCTGAGGGACCCTTAAGGATATCATATAGCGGCTGCATTAATTCATTGGGGATAGGGACTATGTTCCTTAGCCATTGGATGGAACCTATAAGCTTTTGGAAATCATTTAAGGTGTGTACTTGTTTGATATCAATTGAGGGAATTTTCTTCACCAGCTCACTGTGCACTTGATGTCCTAAATAGCTATAAGGGGCCTGTGTCTGTATCTTCTCAGGGGCCACCTGTAAGCCATATACCGCCAGAGCTTCAGTGACTTCCTTTAGAATCATACTAACAGTGTCACGTTGTGGTGCAGCTATCAAGATGTCATCCATATAATGGATAATAATAGCTCCTGCGTATTTACGTCTAGTAGATTCTAAAATGCTGGCTACATATATCTGGCATACGGTGGGGCTATTGGCCATTCCTTGGGGGAGGACTTTAAACTGATATCGCTGAGAGGGTTCCTGATAGTTCATAGAAGGAACACTAAATGCAAAGTGTTTCCTATCTACCTGGCAAAGGGGAATGCTATAAAAGCAGTCTTTTATATCTATTACAGCTAAAGGCCATGTCTTTGGAATCGGTACTGGGGAAGGCAGTCCTGGCTGAGTAGCTCCCATAGGTTGCAGTGTGGCGTTAACTTTTCTTAAATCTATTAACATTCTCCACTTTCCACTTTTCTTTTTAATTACAAAGACTGGAGAATTCCATGGGCTGGTGGACGGCTCTATGTGTCCAGCTACCAAGAGCCCTTGCACTATTTCCTTAAGGGCCTGCAATTTTTCCGATGTGAGGGGCCACTGATCCACCCAAACCGGAGTGTTGGTCTGCCACGTCAACGGTATAGGTTGAGGCCCTTCAGTGACCCCTAGCGGTTTAAAGCCAATTCAGTAGAGATGGTCACGCCCATGACTTGTAATATGTCTCTTCCCCATAGAGACATAGGAATGGGAAGTACCAGAGGCCGAAAAGCCCCTGCAACCTCATCATTTTTCCACTTTAAGAATCTCCGGGACTTTTTTGCTTGGGTTTCCCCTGAAACCCCAGTGATATCTTGGGGACTTTCCGAGAGTTCCCAATGCGGCTGCCAATCCTTCATAGCAATGACGGAGATGTCAGCACCTGTGTCAATCAGCCCTACAATCTCCTTTCCCTCCACTGACAGTCTTAAGGTGGGCCGGCGGGCTGAAACAGCCTGGGTCCAGGCCACGAACATATCGTGCCTCTCCGGTTCTTTCCAATCTTTATCTATCCAGGGGAGAGAAATAGCAAGCGCAATAGGCTCACCCTTATTTAATTTCACAGGATAATAGTGGGGGTTTGTGACTGATATGGCTGTTTGACCTGGACTTGGAAGTTGAGTATGGACAATAACTTGTGGGGAGTGAGCCGTCCCGATCACTAGGCGGTGGCAATCCCCAGGGAGAACCTTAATTGTAGTCGTTGTCCATGGACCCAGCTCTTCTCCCCCCGGGAGTGATATAGTGGTCGAGGGATTTACTGAGCTGTCCCCGGGGCCGGACCCCCGTATTCCCGGCCCCGTTTCCCATTTCCCTGCTGCCTTCCGGTTCCCTGATTCTGGTTCCTGTGTCTTTGTCTGCAGTTTTTGGCGATATGCCCAGGTCTACCACATGCGAAGCATTTTAAATTACTCTTCTGAGGGCTATGGCATTCAGACTGAAAATGACCAGATTTGCCACAACGGTAGCAATTTCCTTTTCCTTTCCCTTTTTGGGCCTTCGTGGAGGCTTGTAAAGCTTCAACAAGGAGGTTAATAGAAGTCTGCAGTGGCTCTTGGGGAGGGGACTCATCTAGAGCCTTATCTATGATCTCTTCCACTGTAGGGTCAGCAGGCAGGGTGGCTAATAAGCCCTTGGAGTGCGTAAACCCTCCCTTTATTAATTGAATAATCAGGGGCTGGGATGCCTGCCCTGTCCCGAACTTTCCTTCCACGGTATTCTGCACCCTGCTAATAAACTCAAGAGCTGACTCCCTGGGCCTTTGCTTCAACTGCTGTAGTGGTGTAGCTGCTGCCTTGGCCAGCTTTTGTAAGGCATTCAGGGCGGACAATTGGACTGCCCTGATGACCGGCTCGGCCAATTGTAATTGTGCATCTACCGCTGAGTAGTCACCATACCCGGTAATTTGGTTGGTAATAACATCAGAGTTGTTGGCATCAATGAGGTCTGCCTGCTGCCTAGCCTCTCTCCGCCAGTACGCGGACCAATCAGTGTAATGAGCTGGTTCTAGCACCGCTTGCATAGTCTCATCCCAATCTGAAGGGAGCCAGGCAGCGATTTGAACGGAGGAGCTCAAGAGTCTTTTTACATAAGCCGATCCGGGCCCATAGTTTCTAACTGCCTCTCTCACATCTTTAACAAACTTATAAGGCACCGGACGACGGACCCTGACCTGTTGGCCATTTTCTACTTGCACAAACACTGGGAAGGCGGCAGACGAGGAGGCAAGATAATCTAAGTCCTCCTCGTCTACATCTTCGCCCTCCTCTAAAGCCTTGTGGATGGCCTGCTGAAGTCGAGTCCGGCGGGGACCCTGACCGGGAGTGGTTGGCCCCGGGCTTTCTTTCCCTGTTGCTGATGTCTGTCTCTGCTTCTGTTCGCTGCAACCACAAGCTTCCTGATACCCCATCTGTGTACCCCACGGCTTCCCGCCGTTACTTTCGATTTGTGCCGAGGAAAGTGGCCGATTTGCGGCAGCATCTTCAAGCCTCAACCGGGAAAGTTCTTCCCAAGGATACTTGGGAGCTGGCCCTACGGGGCTCAAAGTCTCATCTGTCCTGGTCTTCACATCTAGGGGTGGTGGCCACTCAGACTCCCCTACTAGCGAGGCGCTTGTCTGAGTTTCCTCAGGGACGGCTCCCGGTGGCGGCTGGGGATCAAGGGCCGCCGCCACCACAGAATAGATCACAAAGTCGGTGTCCTTAAGGACACCGGGTCTCTCCTTGTTATAGGAGGCCATCTGAGTACCCACCACCCTCCATCTCTGCGGGTCAATCCCTGTATGGGAAACCCAAGGGGAAACTTCCAAGATCTTTCCTACCCACTCTCGGCAATCCTTAACATGAACCCTAATACCATGGGTCCTCACTAGTGCTTGTACTTGACATGCTAATACTCCTGTATCCTCCGGCTGCAAATGTTTTGACATTCCTTTGCCCATGTTTCCTACCTCTAGGTGCCCCGTAAACCTAGGGTGTCCGTCTCTTCCGCCCTTAGCTGGGCGGGCTTACCTCACTTGGTGGGGTCTCCAGTGTCCCTGTTCGGGCGCCAGCTGTCCGGATCTCTTCTGTCCGGACCCCAAGTGAGCTTCTCAGCGGGCAGCTGCTTCGGGCGTCCCCGGATTCTCCCTCCCGGGGGATCGGCGAGGAGGGACTCAGACGGACACTGCTTCAGGAGGCATATGCTTTATTAGATGCGGAGGAATCCTCCGAACAGCTCAGGGCATTGGTTTATATAGGAAGTCAGTTCCGGGCTGTCATCCTAACCCGCCCCGAGGGCGAGACCTGCCACCCGATAGGAGCAAATGGCATAGCCCAATCCCGGAGGGCCACGGCTCCTTCATGAGGACCGTGTCACTCTAGGATTGGGCCAGCCTTACTCCCGGGAAGGTCCCTATCCGCTCAGGCGTCTAGGACCAACCCCGACACATTTACCTTGCAAAAACCTTAAAAAAAAAGAATCCTAAAATTTAGAACTCAGCAAATGGAAACTTCTAACAGTGAAATTCTAAGATTTCAACAAACATAAAAAAAGCTGAAAAAATAGAAGAAAATTAAAGTACTTCTCAGGAAAAATTATCTATCTGGAAAATAGATCCAGAAAAGATAATTTATGAATTACTGGTCTACTTGAAAGACAAGATCAGCAAAAGAGGCTGAATAACTCATGGAAAACTGTGCTAATATCTTAGAATAAGAAGAGAAAGTAGTCCTTGGAAAAATTCACTGAAAAATTCAATTCAATCACTCCCAGAAAGAGATTCCAAAACTAAAACTCCAAGGGATATTATAGCCAATTTTCAGAATTCTCAGCTAAAGGGCAAAAAACTGCTTCCAGGACCAGCCTGTGGGGGTGCCTGGGTCTCTGGGAGTACCATTTCCTGGCAGCAGAAGCAGTTTCCCAACCTGCCAACACAGGGAACACTAAACACAACTAGAAAGATTGGGAGAAACCTCAGTCAAAGGGAGTGGAAGCCAGCTTGGCCTTCAGCACAACCACAGCCCAGACACCAAGAAATGGAAGGAAGCCCACAGAGCCTCCCATCAGTGTTTCCCACAGTGTTCAGCCCACAGAAGTTAAGGGGATGGGGAGAGACTGTAAAGGTCTGTCCTCTGTCCCTGGGACAGGACTATGGGGCTTTGATCATATTCAGACCCTGGTCGCAGTCCTGTCCCCCGTACTACTACTATAGCGGAGCAGAGACCTTCCTCGCAGCTCCAAGGCTGAAGGATGTGCTTGTAGTCATCCACAAACCAAAGCACAGACCAGGAGAGCAGTCAGAGCTTCTCAAAAGACATTGAAGGAAATGAGGTCCTTGTGGGGTATCCCAAAAATACTCAAAAGTTCAGGGAATACACCAAAACTAGTCATAGACTAGGGAAATGATTAAATAGAGAAAAAGGAACCTGACCATAGATAATTACTTTGGTCTCATGGAGGATCAAAACACACACTCAGAACATGACAAAGTCCAAGTTTTCTATATCCAAAGGCTCCAAGAAATATAGGAGTTGGACTCAGGCTATGGTAGATCTCAAAAAAAGATTTTGAAAACCAAGTAAGGAAGGTAGAGGAAAAATTGGGAAGAGAAATGAGAAAGATGCAGGAAAAACATGACAAAAGATTTGATTTCCAAAACCTAGAGGATCCTGGCAAAGATCAGGAATTTTTTTTTTTTTAGAGATTGTAATTCATCTCTTTCCCAAGGCTTAAAATTAACTGAGGAATAATAGCAAAAGTTTAAATTCAGAATCAAACTGGTCCTTTCCAGTCATAATTGGGAGAGTCTGCCACTGCTTATTAATCACCTTGAAAGGATATATTCCAAGAGGGCTTGGTTTGGAACTCAGATCTGTAGGTGTGTGTTCAGTGTTCTTAGATGGATATAGAGGAATGAAGCCAGTATAGGTAGGGGCTATTAGAGGAGGGGGAGAGGAAGGACAAAGTTAGGTATCTGAAAGGTTTCAGTAGGCAAAGTAAGCAAAGTTTGTTCTACAGATCAAAGTTTCTAGGAGGGAGGGTGAATGCTAAGGGAGGAGGGAGGAGGATGCTAAGCCTGAATCAACTTTTTGAGAACCTTCTGACTTAGATTCTCTCTCCTTGTTTCAGGATTTTATCAGTTAAAGCAACCCCCTTCTATATCAGATGTCTTATTGCCTTTGAGAATTAATTTTGTTTATTTGGATTTGTCAAAGCAGCAAAATTCATGATCATTAATTTAAGAATGCTTTGTCATGTAAAAAGATGCCTTTTGTTCTTAGGGAGATTCCCAAGTTTAGATTTTAATGGGTCCAATGACCCGAAAAATAAGAAGAATAAAAAATAAAAATAAAACCAGACCAAATGAACAGGAATAAAATTTGTAACCTAACCTTTAATGCCTTTTATTTCTTTGATAGGCTAGTTCCTGAAAAAGGATTCAATGGTCTTTCTATCTGGGGGAGTCCATCTCATTCAGTTCAGTTCAGTTTAGCAAGTATATGTGGGAGATATTAGAAATACAAAAACAAAAGCAAAATTCTATTCCTGTCCTCTAGGGACTTACAGTCTACAACAATAAAATTCCTTATTTTGCCTCTGTACTCCTTTGTGTATACAAATTAGTGCTCATAAACAATGAGAGGTGAATCAATTCAAAGCCATTTTTAAAATATCTATTCATTGTGTTAGGTTCTTAACACTGATTGCCCTTCCACTTCCCAGACTCGCTTTTTCCTTCAAAACTTTATTTAAATGTCATCTTTTTCATAAAAAATTTCCTTATCTCATTTCTTTTTTAAAAATTTTATTTATTGAAGGCAGTGGGGTTAAGAGATTTCCCCAAGGTCTCAGAGCTAGGCAATTAGTAAGTAGCTGAGGTCAGATTTGTACTCAGGTCCTCCTGACTCCAGGGCCAGTGCTCTATCCACTGCACCACTCTCTTCTTTTCTCTACCCCATCACTCCCTCTCTCTCTCTCTCTCCCCCCACCCCCAAACTTTGCTGTTCAATTGCCTCAGTCATGTACACATTAAGAGTTTTCTTCACAAAGATGACTTGTCATTTCCTTTTCCAGCACATTTTACAGATTTGCTCATTGAATCAAATAGATTTTAACTGACTTGCAGGGTCAAAAAGCTACTAACATCTGAGGCCAGATTCAAGAACTATGTGAATGCAGATCAGTACAAACTATTTTCATTTTTTTTCTCTTGTGGTTTTTCCCTTTTGTTCTGATTCTTCTTTCACAGCATGAATAATATGGGAAATGTGCAACATGATTGTGCATATATATCCAGTATCAGATTGCTTGCTATTTTATAGAAGAGAGAAGGGTGGGGGCGGGGAGAAAATTTTCTACCTTGCATTTATTTTGTATATTCTTAGAAGTGTACATGTTTTCTCAATTGATAAAATGTAAACTCTTGAAAGTCAGGATATATTTCATTTTTTTATATTCTGTCTCATTATTATATTCTACAGTACCTGATACTGAATATAGGTTTAATGATTGCCTATTGATTATTTCAAAGAAGTGGTGATATGAATTAGTGACAATCAATTTCATAGACTGGAATCAATAATCTAATGTTGAGAAGTGCTAAATATGTTAAATGCATTCCTCATTTGGAAATGGATTGTTATTGCAAAACTTACCATAATGGCTGATTACTTCCAAATAATTGGTTTGATTCAATTCTATGAAAGACTTGATTTTCCTGCTCTTAAGATTTAACACATCTAAAATCAGTTCATTGTTTTTAAGCTTTTTTTTTTTAAGAAACCAGAGTTCCCTATTATTTGACCACCATCCTTGGATCTACTATGTATAACACCAAACTAAATATCTGTAGTATATGTTCAAAGACATTTCTGAACTCTGCAAAAGTTTCTTTGGGCAGCTAAGTGGCACAGTGAATAAGTAGAGTTGGGAGTCAGATAGGTGCCTCTTTTTGAGTTCAAATCTGGGCTCTGACTCTAACAGTTTGATCATGGGCAGATCATTTAACCCAATTTGTCTCAATTTTCTCATCTATGAGTTGAGCTGGAGAAGAAAATTGCAAACCACTTCACTATACTTAAAACACAAACCCCTGCCAAAAGGAGCAATAAAAAGTTGGACACAACTGAAAAAAATGATTGAAAAACAACAAAAGTGTATTTGACAAAAACATTTTTCCCCTTTCACGGTAACTAGGATAGTATTTTCACATTTAAAAAGCACTATCCATATTATCTCATTTGATCCTCAAAACAATTCTGTGCTTTTAGCAACTCCATTTTACATATAATTTTACACAAATCTTCCTATCCCCAACTCTATGGCACAGTTTAATTTTCCTTAAATTTTCATATAACATGAACTCTAATAATGAAAAACCAGAATACCGAAAAGGGAACTTAGAGTCCTTTAAGGATGCACCTTCAAGTTTTTCCTCTTTTGGGAAACCATATGGGATACCCCGTCAGAACTGTGCTAAGAAAAGACTACAGCTTTTCCAGGTCTTAGTCATGGGCTATGAATAAATAAAGTTTGAAAAGGATGTGACAGTGAGCTCAGTGGGACTCTTGAAAAGCCAGGAAATGGTAATTTGGGCATTGTTACATGTTTTCAATGGCAAAAGCTATCAAATGTACTTATTCTGTATAGCTCTATAGTTATAAATGGACAGATCTATTGAAAAGCTTTGTCTTTTTTAAGTGGCAGAGTGTTCTATTCATGCAATGAGCTGTTTAAATTGAAATACCCCCTTCTCTTGCCTTAGTATACCTGTAATATCCGTTCTCCACAACTCTCCTCCCTTCCATGTCTGAAATCTTCCTGTTGGCAACTTCCAAATTCATCTTAACTCCTTCCTGTTAAAAGAGAGGAACCTGAGTGAGATCCCCTCCCCAATTCATCACTTCCTGTAAGGCAACTGCCACTGAATCATTTAATCATATTAGGATAATTTTATTGCAACAGGAAACCCAAGCAATATTCAGGAATCAGGGATGACCTAGGGACCAGGATAGAAGAGATATTTACCCCAATATCAATTCCCTTTCTTCTTTAGGGACTAAACAATCATATCCTCCATGGTTAGGATCACTGTATTCTGACTGTTCCTTCCTCAGATTTAGTTGTAGCTTAGACTTTGGAGTAATAATCATTCTGTTGTTCTTTTTCCTCCCTACTAACTCCAGCAAAGTTATGCATCTTCCGGAGATAAAATAAAACTAAAATTTAAAAGTATATTAGATTTTTATTGCTTTATAAGGGTATATGCTTTTTACCTCATTCTTTCCTTCTTCCCCCTTATCTTTGTATCTCCTTTGCCTAGACAGGCACAGAGATATTACACTTCATACCAAGTGATTACTTATTAATGTTTGGCAATTTGCTCAACAAACACCAACAGTTTAAATTCCAAAGAATCTTACTTAGTGGATGATTCTCTGTAATTCTGTGTGGAATAGTTAGCTATCCTTATTTATATCATGTGTAGCCAGATTAGAAAGTATAAAATTATTTCACTTTTCTTCCATGCCTGTCCGTTAAAGCTAACTTCTGATAATCACTTCTCTCCACAATAAGACTACCAAGTTCTCTTGGGGAGAAACAATATCTTTACCAACTATTCAAACTGCCAATTTAGCAAAGACTCTGATTCAATCCATAACCACTATGCTTCTATCTTCTCTACTCTCATTTCTTCTAGGCACATGTGTCTCACTCATCTCTTATTCTTTTGTATGGTACCCAAAGCTCAGATGGAAACACGTTCTTCAAGACTATTGGAAGCTCAAAGCAACCTGTCTAGGCCAAGCCCTGTCTACCCTTCAAGGAAGATCCTCCAAGTCTTCGTAATTTATTCATTGTTTTTGCAAATTAGTTTCACCTAAGATGCCAATCTATATCTAAATATCAATGTATATTTTATAAAAGAAAGAAATGCACAGGTAAAACAAAAAAAAAAAATCTGATCCTCCAGAAACTGGGAGGGGAGGGGGGATTTAAGGAAGAGATCTGAAGTATGGTATCCTGTAATTTCTTTATGAAATTCTTATATAACGGATACTTTCTTTTTTTTGAGTTATACAGATTTTATTTATTTTGAATTTTACAATTTTCCCCCTAATCCTACTTCCCTTACCCTCACCCCCCACAGAAGGCAATTAGCCAGTCTTTAAATTGTTTCCATGTTATACACTGATCCAAATTGAATGTGGTGAGAGAGAAATCATATCCTTAAGTAAGAAACTTAAAGTATAAGAGATAGCAAGATAAGACAATAAGATATCAATTTTTTTATTTTTCTAAATTAAAGGTAATAGTCCTTGGTCTTTGTTCAAACTCCACAGTTCTTTCTCTGGATACAGATGGTATTCTCCATTGCAGACAGCCCCAAATTGTCCCTGATTGTTGCACTGACGGAATGAGCAAGTCCATCAAGGTTGATCATCGCCCCCATGTTCCTGTTAGGGTGTACAACGATTTTCTGCTTCTGCTCATCTCACTCAGCATCAGTTCATGCAAATCCCTCCAGGCTTCCCTGAATTCCCATCCCTCCTGGTTTCTAATAGAACAATAGTGTTCCATGACATACATATACCACAGTTTGCTAAGCCATTCCCCAATTGAAGGACATTTACTTGATATCCAATTCTTTGCCAACACAAACAGGACTGCTATGAATATTTTTGACCAAGTGATGCTTTTACCCTTTTTCCTCATCTCTTCAGGGTATAGACTCAGTAGTGGTATTACTGGACCAAAGGGTATGCACATTTTTGTTGCCCTTTGGACAAAAGGTTGGCTGAGTTCACAGCTCCACCAGTAATGCAATAGAGTCCCAGATTTCCTGCAACCCTTCCAACAATGATCATTGTCATTTCTGGTCATATTGGCCAATCTGAGAGGTGTGAGGTGGTACCTCAGAGAAGCTTTAATTTGCAGTTCTCTAATAAGTAATGATTTAGAGCAATTTTTCACATGACTATGGATTGCTTTGATCTCCTCATCTGTAAATTGCCTCTACATATCCTTTGACCATTTGTCATTTAAGGAATGGCATTTAAAAAAAATTGACTCAGTTCTCTGTATATTTTAGAGATGAGTCCTTTGTCAGAAACATTAGTTATTAAGATTGTTTCCCAATTTACTATATTTATTTTGATCTTGTTTACAGTGGTTTTGTCTGTGCAGAAGCTTTTTAGTTTAATATAATCAAAATTATGTAGTTTGTTTTTAATGATGTTCTCTATCTCTTCCTTAGTCATAAACTACTTCCCTTTCCATAGATCTGACAGGTAAACTACTCCTTGATCTTCTAATTTGCTTATAATATTGTGTTTTTATGTCTAAATCCTGTATCCATTTGGATTTTATCTTGGTATAGGGTGTGAGGTGTTGGTCTAATCTAACTTTCTTCCATACTAAATTCCAATTTTCCCAGCAGTTTTTATCAAAGAGAGTATTTTTATCTAAATGGCTGGATTCTTTGGGTTTATCAAACTGTAGATTACTATAATCATCTCCTTCTATTGCACCTAGTCTATTCCACTGGTCCACCACTCTATTTCTTAGTCAATACCAGACAGTGTTGATGACTGATGCTTTGTAATATAATTTTAGATTAATCTGGTAGGGCTAAGTCACCTCCTTTTGCAATTTTTTTCATTGAATCTTTGGGAATTCTTGACTATTTATTTCTCCATATGAATTTGCTTACAACTTTTTCTAACTCATTAAAGTAATTTTTTGGAATTTTGATTTGCAGGGCACTGAACAGGTAGTTTAGTTTTGGTAGAATGGTCATTTTTATTATATTAGCTCTACCTATCCATGAGCAGTTGATATTTTCCCAGTTATTTAAATCTGATTTAATTTGTGTGAGAAGTGTTTTATAAGTGTTTTCAAAAAGTTTCTGAGTCTGCCTTGGCAAATAGACTCCCAGGTATTTTATATTGTCTGAAGTTACTTTGAATGGGATTTCTCTTTCTAGCTCTTCCTGCTGTATCTTGCTAGTCATATATAGAAAAGTTGAGGATTTATGAGGGTTTATTTTATATCCTGCAACTTTGCTAAAATTGCTAATTGTTTCCAGTATTTTTTGGATGATTTCTTGGGATTCTCTAGGTATACCACCATGTCATCTGCAAAGAGTGAAAGTTTTGTCTCTTCCTTCCCAATTCTAATCCCTTCAATTTCTTTTTCTTCTCTAATTGCTGAAGCTAATATTTCTAATACAATATTGGATAGTAGTGGTGATAATGGGCATCCTTGTTTCACCCCTGATCTTACTGGGAATGCCTCCAGCCTCTCCCCATTGATTATAATGCTTATTGATGGTTTCAGATAGATACTACTTATTATTCTAAGAAATATTCCTACAATCTCTAGTGTTTATAGTAGAAATTGGTGTTGTATTTTGTCAAAAGCTTTTTCAGCATCTATTGATGCTGATATAATTTCAGATAGTTTTGTTGCTGATATAATTAATTATACTAACAATTTTCCTAATATTAAACCAACCCTTCATTCCTGGGATAAATCCTACTTGATCAAAATGTATTATCCTAGTGATAACTTGTTGTAATCATTTTGATAAGATTTTATTTAAGATTTCTGCATTTATATTCATCAGGGAGATAGGTCTATAATTTTCTTTCTATGTTTTAACTCTTCCTGGTTTAGGTAGTAGCACCACAGATGTCATAGAAAGAGTTAGGCAGAGTTCCATCTTCCCCTGTTTTTGAAAAGAGTTTATATAGAATTGGAACCAATTGTTCACTAAATGTTTGGTAGAATTCACTTGTGAATCCATCAGGCCCTGGAGATTTTTCCTCAGGGAGTTCAATGATGGCTTGTTGAATTTCTTTTTCTGAAATGAGGTTGTTTACGTATTTAATTTCCCCTTCATTTAACCTGGACAATTTATATTTTTGTAAATATTCATCCATTTCACTTAGATTGTCAAATTTATTGACACAGAGTTGGGCAAAATAATTTCAAATTATTACTTTAATTTCCTCCTCATTGGTGGTGATTTCATCTTTTTTTTTGTTTATGATACTAGCAATTTGTTTTATTCTTTCTTTTTTTAAATCAAATTGACCAGAAGTTTATCAGTTTTATTGTTTTTTTTTCATAAAATCAACTCTTGGTTTTATTTATTAATTCAATAGTTTTTTGCTATTGATTTCATTAATTTTATCTCCTTTAATTTTTAGAATTTCTAATTTAGTATTTAATTGGGGGATTTTAATTTTTTTCCTCTATTTTTGGTTGCATATTTAGTTCATTGATTTCCTCTTTCTCTAATTTATTCAAGTAAGCATTTAAAGATAAATTATATCTCCCTGACAGTTGCAGAGCGAATCCCATAGGTTTTGGTATGTTGTTTCATTATTGTCATTATCTAGGATAAAATAATTAATTCTTTCTATAATTTGTTGTTTGATCCACTCATTCTTTAAAATGAGGTTATTCAGTTTCCAATTAGTTCTGGGTCTATATCTCCCTGGCCCAATATTCAGATGATTTTTATTGCATTGTGATCTGGGAAAGATGTATTCACTATTTCTGCCTTTCTGAAGTTGATCATTAGGGTTTTATACCCTAGTACGTGGTCAATTTTTGTATAAGTGCCACATACTGCAGAGAAAAAGGTATATTCTTTTCTATCCCTATTCAATTTCCTCCACAAGTCTATCATATCTAGGTTTTCTAATGATCTATTTACTTCCTTAACTTTTTTTCTTGTTTATTTTATGATTAGATTTATCTAAATCTGAGAGTGGGAGGTTGAGGTTTCCCACTATTAAAGTTTTGCTTTGTATGTCTTCCTGTAGTTATTTCAGCTTCTCCTATAAGAATTTGGATGCTATCCCATCCCATGGATATCCTATGCTACCCCAATATGCCTACATATTCAGTATTTTTTTCTTTTTTTGCTCATTTTGTACAAATTTTTTTTACATTAATAAAATATTCTTGTTTAAGAGTACATGAAATACCCCCTCCCCCCATAAATATAGACTTGCTTGAGTGATAAAGTAAAGGGGAGAGAAAAAAATTAAAATAAAAAAATAATAGTAATAATTGTAGGTATGGCCAGGTGGCGAAATGGATGAAGCACCAGCCCTGGAGCCATGAGCACCCGAGCCCACATCTAGCCCAGTAGACCAACAATCACCTAGCCGTGTGATATGCAAGGCACCCGTTGCACACTGCTCTGCAAAAACCAAAAAAGAAGGAAAAAAAAGACCCAAAATAAAATAAAATAGTAATAATAGTAGGGGTGGCTGAGTGATAGACAGAGCATTGGCCCTTGAGCCAGGAGCACACGGGTCCAAATATGGCCTCAGACAACCACTGATCACCCTGCTATGCGTCTCCAGGCAGGCCACCCAGCCCCATTTGCCCTGCACCCTCCCCCCAAATAATAATAATAATAATAAAATGTGCTTCAGTCTTTGTTCCAACACCAACAACTCTGTCATGAGTGGATCTCATTCATTATAGTAAGTCCATCGCAAAAGTTGCTCCCATATTTTTCCAACGTTGCCATTGCTAATCGCAACTGCTTCCTTTCTTGTTTCTCCACTACAATGTACTATATTTTCTCTCTCCTTTCACTCTGACTCTGCTGTAGGGTAGCTGAGTGGTGCAGCAGACAGATCCCTGGTCCTGGGGCCAAGAGGCCTTGAGCCCCCCTACCACCCCTTAGGCCTAGCCTCCACCTGGCCCTATGGTCCTAGACAGGCCTTCCAATCCCAGCCCCTTGCAAGAAGTAAAAAAGAAAATGTGTTATATCTGACCACTCTCCCCACCATGGTCCATCCTCTCCTCCTTTATTCATATACCCCCCCTTCCCTTCCCCCTGTCCCCCCCTTCCTTCTTACTCCAGATACCTATACCTTATTGAGTATATATGCTGTTTCCTCTCCTAGCCACCTCTGATGAGAGCAAAGGTTCCCTCATTCCCCCTTGCCTCCCCCTTCCATATCATTGTAATAGTTCATTGTAATAAAGAAAAATTTTATTATATGAAATATCTTGGCCTACTCCCCCCTCTCCTTTTTCTTTCTCCCATTACATTTCCCCTTTTTTTCTATTGACTCCATTTTTACACCATATTTTATCTTCGAACTCAGCTTTCTCCTGTACTTCAACTATAAAAGCTCCCTCTACTGCTCTATTAGCTGAAAAAGTTTATATGAGTATTATCAGTGTCATTTTTCTATGCAGGAATATATGCAGTTCATCATCATCAAGTCCCTCATATTTTCCCCTTCTCCTCCACTATCTATGCTTCACCTGAGTCCTGTATCTGAAGATCAAACCTTCTGTTCATCTCAGGCCATTCCAACAGGAACATCTGAAATTCCCCTGGTTCATTGAAAGTCCATCTTTTTCCCTGGAAGAGGACATTCAGCCTTGCTGGGTAGTTCATTCTTGGCTGCATTCTAAGCTCTTTTGCCTTCTGGTATATTATATTCCAAGCCCTATGAGCTTCCAATATAGTTGCTGCTAAGTCCTCTGTGATCCTGACTGCAGCACTATGATATTTGAATTGTGTCCTTCTGGCTGCTTGTAATATTTTCTCTTTGACTTGGGAGTTCTGGAACTTGGCTATAATATTCCTAGGGGTTGGTTTTTGTGGATCTCTTTCTTGGGAGGCAGGGATCAGTGGATTCTCTACATTTCTATTTTACCCTCTGCTTCTAGAATATCAGGGCACATTTCCTGTAGTAATTCTTTGAAAATGATGTCAAGGCTCTTTTCCTGATCATGACTTTCAGGTATTCCAATAATTTTTAAATTATCTTTTGTAAGTCTGTTTTCCATATCAGTTGTTTTTTCAATGAAATATTTCACATTTTCTTCTAATTTTTCATTTTTTTGGTTTTGTAGTATTGATTCCTGATTTCTGGTAAATTCATCAATCTCCCTGAATTCTATTCTTTTGTCTGAAGGATTTGTTTTCCTCAGAGAGTTTTCTTATCTCTTTTTTCCATCTGGCCAATTTTGCTTTTTAAATCATTCTTCTGCTCAATAACTTTTTGAACTGTTTTATCCATTTGACCTAAGCTGATTTTTAGCATGCTATTTTCTTCAGCATTTTTTTGGATTTCCTTGACTAAGCTGCTGACTACGTTTTCATGTTTTTCCTGCATCTCTCTCCTTTCTTTTCCCAGTTTTTCTTTTAACTCCCTCATTTGATTTTCAAAGTCTTTTTTGAGCTCTGTCATAGCCTGAGCCCAAATTCTGTTTTTTCTTGGAGTCTTTAGATGCAGGAGCTTGCGCTTCCTCATCTTCAGACTGAGTGTTTTGATCCTTCTTGGGCTCATTTGCAAAATATTTCTCAATGGTGTTCCTCTTATTTTTCTACTTCCTCATTTTCCTAACCTGGGCCTGGTTTTGGGGGGCTTCCTGAGCTTTTGGGACACTCCCACAAGGCTCTCAGTGTGTGAGGCTCTGTTCTCCCTCCTGGTCTGTGAATGACCATATGCACCCCCCTCTGCCACAAGGCTGAGGTTTGGGGGGGGGCTGCTGTTCTATGGGGGGGGCCCTAGGCTGGGATCAGGATCTGAATGTGGTCAGAGCCCCAGAGTCCTGTTCCAGAGGCAGAGGATAGAGCTCTGCAGTCTCTCTTCACTTCCCTCCCACAACTCAATGGGCTCATGCCCTGGAGGCTCCTGCTTATAGGCTCCGCCTGCTTACATTTCTGGATCTGGGCTGTGGAAAAACCAGGCTGCTTGCTGTGTGCTCTGAGGGCTGGGCTCCACGTGCTGGCTCTGGCAGAGGTCACCTGCTGTTCCCCCACTTTGTGCCCGATGCTCCCCGGGGTATAGCTCCAGAGACTCCCCCTCTGCTGTGATCTGGGGCTCCCAGCGCCCTGGGGCTGCCTCCGGGAGGCTGAAGTTCTTTCACTCTGGCGGGCCACCCCTCCTATCCCAGGGAGCAGAGCCTTTCTGCTCTTTTCCAGGTTACCTTGAGTAGGAGAATTGCCTCACTGGGGCCCTTTGTGGGTTCTGTCTCTCGAAAGTTTAGTTAGAGTCCTTAGTTTATAAGTTTTATCAGAGAGTGCCTAAGACTGGATCCTTTCTTGTCACCATATTGGCTCCACCCCCATATTCAGTATTGAAATCACTTTATTGTCCATGGTACCTTTTAGGAGGATATAGTTTCCTTCCTTATCTCTTTTAATGCTATCTATTTTTGCTGCTGCTTTGTCTGAAATAAGGATGGCTACCCCTGCTTTTTTCACTTCAGCTGAAGCAAAATATATTTTCCTCCAACCTTTTACCTTTACTCTATATATATCTCTCTGCTTCAAATGAATTTCTTGTAAACAGCATATTGTAGGATTCTGGTTTTTAATCTACTCTGCTATTCACTTACATTTAAAGGGAGAATTCATCCCATTCACATTCAAAGTTATAATTACTAACTCTTTATTGTCCTCCATGCTATCTTCTCTCTCTCTCTGTTTGTATTTTCCCCTGTTTTTCCCTTTATCCATATTCCCCAGTATTTTATTTCTGAATACCACCCCCTTCAGTGTTTTTGCCCTCCTATATCCACCCCCTCCCCTTTCTTTCCCCTTTCCCTTTTTCCCTTTTCCCTTCCCTTCCTTCTGTTAGTTATTCCTTTTCTCCCCCCCACTCCATCCCCCCTCCCCTTTTGCCCTTTTAATACTTGAAAGGTAAGATGTTTTCTAAGTTAACTGATTGTGTGTGTAGGTTAACTTTAAGCTGAGTCTTATGAGAAGAAGATTCAGGTGTTTCTCATCTCCTCCCTTCTTCCCTTCTATTACCATAGGTCTTTTGTACCTCTTAATGTAATGAAATTTACCCCATTCAATCCTCTCCCTCCTCCACACTCCTTCCTGTCTCCCCTTTTTAAGAAGTGTTTTTAAATCATTCTATCTGAGTCATAGAAAATCATGAGTATCCATCACTTTTGGCTAGTATATTCTTTCTAATAGAATTACAATTCTTAAGAGTTATGAGACTGTTTTTCCCATGCTGGGATATAGCCAGTTTCATCTTATTGAGAAGCAGGTTTTTTTTCTTTACCCCTCCCCCCCTTTTGTTTTACCTTTTCATGTGTCTCTTGAACTTCCTGTTTGATGTCCAAATTTTTCTATTTAACTCTGATTTCTTTATCAGGAATTGTTGGAAGTCTTCCATTTCATTAAATGTCCATTTGTTCCCTTGGAAGAGAAGGCTCAGCTTTGCTGGGTATTGGATTCTTGGCTGCATTCCAAACTCTCTTGCTCTTTGGAATATCTCATTCCAGCTCCTTCAGTCCCTTAATGTTGATGAAGCCAGGTCCTGTGTAATCCTTACTGTGGCTCCTTGGTGTCTAAATTGTTTCTTTCTGGCTGTTTGCAGGATTTTCTCTTTTATCTGATAATTCTGGAGTTTGGCCACAACATTCCTTGTTGTTTTCATTTTAGGATCTCTTTCTGGAGGGGATCAATGTATTATTTCAGTAACTATTTTGCCCTCAGGTTCCATGATATCAGGGCAGTTTTCCATCACTAAATCCTGTAATATTAAGTCCAGGCTTTTTTTTCTCTTCAATGTTTTCAGGAAGAAAATTTTCTCAGGTTGTCCCACCTCAATCTATTCTTGAGTTCAGCGGTTTTGCTGATGAGGTATTTTACATTTTCTTCCATTTTTTCTATTTTTTTGGTTTTGTTTAACAGACTCATAAAATCATTAGTTTTCACAGACTCTATTCCTTTTCTTTTGAGAAGAATTTTCTTCATTTACCATTTGTAACTCCTGTTCCAATTGATCAATTCTATTTTTTGAAAGAGCTTTCCATTTGATCAATTGAAGTCTTGAGAGAATTATTTTCTTTTTGTGTTTGCCCAGTTGAGGATCTGAGAGAATTATTCTCATTTTGTATTTGTCCAATTGTATTTTCCAATGATTTGTTTTCCTGTTGCAAGGTGTTGTTAATCTTCTCTTGGGTTTCTTTTCCCAAATTTTCCAATTGATTTTTAAACTCTTTCCTTATTTCTACAAGGATGTCTTTCTGTGCTGGAGACCAGATCATATTCTCCTCAGAGGTTCTAGTTCTCTCTGAGTTAGGATCTTTTCCTTTCAAGAATTTTGCTATGGACAGTCCTTTTTGCTGGCCTTTCTTCATTTTACTAAGACCGTGAGTGGCTGGTTCACAGAGGTTTGGTGTTGGGATCCCTAGAGGCTTTACTCAGTGAGTGTAATCTCTCCAGTTGGCCACTGGGGGTGTTGGTTGCTTTCTCTGGAGTGTCTGTGACCTTGATTGAGGCCCTCTCCCTTGGCCTGGAGGGAGTGATTGAGGCTATTAAATACTTTTGTCTTTGATCAGTAGTGGGCTATTCCCTAGGGTAAATTGATTACTCTCTCTATTGTCAGCTGAGATGGTTCTGCTGCCCATCCTTAGCCTGGGGCAGAGATAGTCTGCAATTCCATTTGTTCTGGGAAGAGGCTTCAGCTGAAATGGAAGCATGAACTCTGAATTCCTCTGGACCAGAAAAGCCCAGGAATGTTGTCTGCAGCTCTCCCACACTGGAACTCTCCCTCTAGCCCTGTTGGCAAGCTACTAAGGGTCAGTGCCAACACCATTGCCTCTGCTCACTAGTTGACCCACCCCCCCCCCCCACCAGTTGACCAGGCTCTAGCCCTGCTGCTGATCAAGCCAGACAGGTTCTCAGGCCCTCAGGCTTCCAGGCTCCAGTTTGCTAATCAGGCTGCTAATCAAACTAATCTGTGGCTAATCCAGGCTCCCAGGCTCTCCCAGGTCCTGTGCTCCCAACAGAGTCCACCCTCTGTGCCCTTTTAGAACTGTGCCTGTCTTCTCTCCACCATCTTGGCCAGAAGTCCCACAAGGGATACTTTCAATCTATCTATGGGTCTATCTATCTATCTGTCTATCTATCATTCTATCTATCTATCTATCTATCTATCTATCTATCTATCTATCCATCTATGTATCTATGTATCTATGTATCTATGTATCTATCTATCTATCTATCTATCTATCTATCTATCTATCTATGGTATATTTCAGGGAGATCTCACCCTTAAGGCTCTAATGCCTTTAACTCAAAAATCTTAATTTTTTCTCCCCCAGGATCCAAAGATCACAATTCAACTATTGTGGTACCATCTCTAAACTAAAGCTCTATTAGTTCAATTTCAATGTTGGATGAAATGAGGTATTCATTTAACATTGAACATTTAACAGAAGAAATGGCTTACTTTATCCTCATATGTCTGTCAAGGATATGTAACAGATATCCATGGTTATTTACTTTTAAATGAAGCCTCACAATCTTTGTTTGGAAACTGCTCCTAGTCAGTAAGCCATCAAGGTACGGAGACTTCCATGATCTCATAAACTTATTCATTCTGAGAGACCCCAACCACATGGGACTAGGCACTTTCATACCTCTAGAACAGAAGGATTCATCAAGGAAGCTGGCATCAATTAGGTTGAATTGGGTGACTGGGTACGGGGGATAGGAGAATGCATTAGAAAAAGTCAGAAAAACTGAGTCAGGAAAATACTGGTCTTATTATACAAGGTGGCAGTTTATTACATTACGGAAGCCTGTCAACAAAAGAAAGAAAACCAAACTAAAATCTTGGGAATGGACATTATGCATCTTTTGTTTTCAGGAAACTATGAAGCAATTCCCAGGAACACCATTCAAAATATGAGAGCTCAGCCTCTGCTTGCCACCCTCCCCAAATCTCATTTTCATCCCCTGCTCTGCAGGTACTTCTACTCTATATATCAAGATTCTTCCATGCTTTCTTAACTGATGTGATTCTTGTAAATGTTTTAATGGAAGTCCTGAAAAGAAATTCTAAATAGAGTATTAAACAGAACTTTGGAGATCATTAATTATTTTTGTTCATTACTTTTTCTCCCTTTATGATGAAGCTTAAACACTATTGTCTATGTGAAGCCAGTATTCTATTCTCTATGCTTACCATACCAAAATATATTAATGTTAAAAGACCAGGAGATGAGTGAAGATGGCTTAGAAAAATGGAGATGGTTTAGTAAAGTAAACAGTTTAAGATCTCTGGGGAAAAATGGGGTATTTTCCACATTTAATTGACTTGATTTTAATGATGAGCCCAACGTCTCTGTTTGAAATTTCTGTTCAGTGTATAGATAGCTTTTGGGGTTTTTTTTTTAGTTTTTGCAAGGCAAATAGAGTTAAGTGGCTTGCCCAAGGCCACACAACTAGGTAATTATTAAGTGTCTGAGGTCAAATTTGAACTCAGGTACTCCTGACCCCAGGGCCGATGCTCTATCCACTGTGCCACCTAGCTGCCCCCAGTGTATAGATATTAATGGACAAGGGGATATTGATCTGCATATCAGGACAAGGATTGTTTTTTCATACATTTTGTTCCTCTCAGTCTGGTGAGTGAGCCAACTTTTCCATAGCCCTGTGGCTCCCCATAAACTGTATCTGGAATGTGGAATAGTTATTTATACAATCTCTTCTCTCTTAGTGCCTTCTATGATTTTAATGTACATAAGGGAGAAACATGATCTGAGCAGAGTCCTTAAGGATGCATCTTATTCCATTTATTCAATATAATTTAATTTAGTAAATATTTATTGACTACCATATGCAAGGCCCAGAAAATACAAAACTAAAAATTTAATACTTCTGAAGAAACAACTCTATTGGGAACAATACCACATGTATACATACAATGAAATATAAAATATATATAAAGTAATACAAATAATTTTATGTGGGAAAGAGCATCAGTATCCGTGATGAATCAGAAAAAGACTATACATAATGGTATTTTGAAGATAACCAACAATCTATTTTTTTAAGTAGAAAGCAATAAAAAGAGTAAAAATTTGATTTATTCATTCATTGAAATTAATTATTAATGTCATCTGCCTTTTCTATATCATCATTATTTCTCCCCATATTCCTTCCCTTTCTAAAGAACCATTACCTATGACAAGTAATGTTTTAAAGTCAATAAAAAAAGAACAGGAAGAGGAAAAATAAATCAGCATAACTGAAAAATGCCTTGTAAAATGTATTAAAGTACAATATATAATACTTGTGCTTTTGCTGCTATACCCCAAAAGGATACCTTCTCAAAGCTCTTCTTTTGAGACATAATGTTACAATATTCACTTTTGATTTCTATTTAAATTTTTTGTTGTATACAGAATATGTGCATATATATTATATGTGTGTGTGTGTGTGTGTGTGTGTGTGTGTGTGTGTGTGTGTGTGTGTGTGTGTGTTAGATAAACCTTTAGGTAGTATACATATTTTCCCTCTTCGTTTATTTTACTCTGCACCATTCATATAGATCTTCCATACTTTTCTTTGTTTTTCACATTAGCAATTTTTTATACCATAGTAATGTACCATTACATTCATGAGTCATAATTTGTTTTGCCTTTCTTTAATTTACCTAATTCTTTGCTTGCACACAAAGTAGTGTTATAAATATTTTGACCTATATAGGGGGATATTCTTCTAAGAAATGTCCTGCAAGTCTGTAATGGAAACTGGATCCAAGAGGATATACATTTTCATGAGTTCATTTTCATGACTCCAAATACCTTTTGAAATGATCATACTATTCCAAAATTCCATTAATAATGCACTGGTGTGGCTATCATCTTCCCACATTCCCTCCACTATTGATTATTTCCTTTTTTTTATTTTTGCCATTTTGCAGAATATATGTGAACCTTCAGCACTGTTTTGATTTATATTTCTTATATTATTGGTTGCTAATTGGTTTGAATTTTCCCTTCAGGAATTTTCCCTTCAAAAAACAGTTCAGGAAAATGTTTATTCACTTTTTATCATTTATTCATTGGAAAAATGTTTTTATATAAATAATACATACATTCACAAATAGAGAATTATCCCTTCCACATCCCAACTTTCCTCATCACAGTTTTAATATATCATGAGTTGGCAAAAGAAATCAAATGGGATATTTCGAGGAGTTTTGCAGAAGCTACAAATTACACAAGATGGTCACAGAAAAAATTTAGAAAATCAGAACTTCATAAAATATATGTATAATACCAACATGTTTTATATTTTAATATCATAATTCAAACTTTCTCTGGTATGAAGAAAAGGCTAAACAGTTTTACCTAGATTTTCCAGATAAAACAAGTGCTACTCCTCTCCCAAATCTCCACAATGTAAAAGAGATAACTATATATATATCACTGATAAAAGCTTAAAATATGGCTATATGGATATATATGTGTATGTGTGTGTGTGTGTGTGTGTGTGCATGCATGGCTATATTTACCTATACAGATATATTCAAAACCTAAACAGAGAAATAGGATACAAATATTTCCCTTAACCTACTGTTTCCTTTATTATCCTAGGAGCATTATATTCTGCTGAATCTCTTCATTTTCATATAATCAAAGTCATCCATTTCATTCCTTGTAATTGTCTCTATAATTGTAAAAAATACATCTTCTGTTCTCAGTTATAAGAGGTATATGATTTGCTTCATTTCTAATTGTTTTTTGTAATTTGATCTTTAGTATTAAGTTTACATATCCATGCATATATTCTCTATTTTGTGTTCTTATATATATTATCATATACATGCCCATAATAGATTCTGATTATAATTTTTATTCCTTCTTGGGTTTTTTTGTGATTTTAATATATTCATTTGCTATTTTTCTTTGACGTTTTTGTCTTCCTGTTAATCAGATTGTCTTAATGATTATCAATTTTGTTAGCTAAAAAATTAGTTTTTGGTTTGATTTTTTAATAGATATTTTGGTTGCCAGTTTACCTATTTCTCCTTTAATTTTTAAAGTCTTTTTATTGTTTATTTTGTTTGAGTTTTTTTGGTTGAGTTTCTTGTCTTTAAAAATGTATATGTGGTTCTTTGATTCTATCTTTTTCTCTTTTGTCAATGTATATTTTGAAAGAACATGTTTTCCTCCTGAGCATTGTTTTAGCTGAATCATGGAAATTTTATGTTGTTTCATCATTATTCTTTTTAACATAATTATTTGTTTCTTCTTTGCTTTTTGATTCATTATTTAGGATTTCATTTTAAAATCTTCATTTGGATCTGTGTTTTTTGTTTGTGTCTCATGAACTTATTACTATTATCATTGCATTAGGGTCTATAAATATAAATGTCCTATGTATTCTTTTTACCATTCATATATATATATATATATATATATATATATACATATATATATATATTCTATATTTCTCTAGACCATCTAGTTTTATATAGTGGATAAAACACTGAGCTTGGAATCATGATGATTGATCTTAATGAGTTCATATTAAACCATAGACACTGTGTGGCCCTGGGATAAGTCTCTTCTGTTTGTCTTAGTTCCTTCATCTATAAAATGACATAGAGAAAGAAATGACAGATCAATCCAGGATCTTGGTCAAGAAAACTCCAAAATATGGTCATGAGGAGTTAGTTGGATATGAGTCAAATGACAAAACGTTAACATTTTTGTGCCTTAATACATGACTATATTAAAAAAAATCATTACTAGATTCTCTTTCTCCCTTTGTTTCCTATCCCACCCACTGATAAGGCAAAAATATGGTCCATTTTATTCATATGAAGACATGTAAAACTTATCCACATTAGCCATTTTTAAATGGTGCTGAGAAATACATGATCTTTAGAAGTCCTATTTACAAATATTTCATCTCTAATATCTTTAGCAAATTGTTCAATTCTATATTTCCCTTTTGTTTATTTTTATTTTGTTTTTTTCTCAGTCTTATTCAAAGTGAGAGGAGAACATGAAACTCCTCTGCCTGTTTTGTTACTATATCTTCTTGGAATTTTATAGGTTCTGTGATACCTATATTGAATTTCCTTTTTTAAATAGTTTTCATAATAATGTCCTTTAAAACATTTTATAATAGTGTTCTATAAAAACTTACTTCCTGTATGCTTTGTATGTGTATGCATGTTTGTGTGTTTGTGTTTTTGTGTGTGTGTTCACACATAGCTCACTTTTAGAAACAGCAATCTCTTCAGTTGATACAGATTTCCCCCATGGTAGATATTTTCTTATATCTCTGATTGTGCAGTTCATTTTTGGACCTTTATCTTCCCCATGGTCATTTTCCTCTGATTTGCCATGAAATGTCCTCCCTGGTTCCAAATGTTTTCACTTTTTTGGGTTTTAGTTGATCCCAGGAGCTCTGATTCCTTTCTTTTGATGAACAATGATCTCTCTAAGAAGATCTAAGCAACAGATTATATCTATTGTAAGGTTTCAGCTCCCTTTTTAGAATATCTTTCTGATATAATGCTTCAGTCTTTTTCCCCATTTCTAATGCTCCTTTTGCCACCCTTCCCAGTTTCCCTAATTTTCTCTTCTTCCTGTGAATTTAAAGAGGCTATTTTCTCTTTTATTGTTAAGGTTATGTAACTAGGGTACACACTATTCCCTGCTCTCTTCTTCCTCTATTCCTACTTTTTATGGATCTTTCCATTCTATAATTTAGACCCACAAAAATTCTGGTACATTAGTATACAAGGAACTGTGAGATTTAGTCTATGGTGTTTCCATTTCTCACATCTGACTTCTGTTTTTACTTTTCTCCTTGTCTACTTAAGTAAAGAAATAGCTTAATGATCTCTATTATTATTATTATCATTATTATTATTTATTATTATTGGTGGTGGTGGTGGTGGTGGCGGTGGTGGTCCTTGAATTTTGTATCTCTTACCTTTCTTCTGTTTCTGTTGACTATGATGTGTTAAAGTCAAATGATGGATCAGGTCTAGGTTTTCCACCCCACCCCAGAAATGCTTCAATTGCCTCTTTTTAATTTTACTTGTCTTCAGTTTTCATTAATTGTTAGGTTTTCTTGTGACTAAGTGAATGAGTCACTTAACACTGATTGTCTCACATTCAGGGCAATCTCTGGTTGTACTGATTCATATCTGGCCACTGAAACCAGATGGTTCCAGAGAAGAAAGTGAGACTGGTGACTTAGCATAGAACCCCCTCCTGCAAATCTAATTCATAATTGTGCATGGTATCACTTCCATGCTGTCATGAGATGTCATGATGTCTTTGAAAATGGTGGCCAAACAACAGCTACATCAATTGTAAGGTTTGTGGGATATGTCATCTTGGTTTGTATATAAGCTCTTCATAACACCTACATTGCCTCCTGCAATTTCTTTGGGTACAGAGAAAACTTGGATTTTTTTGGAAGGCCCTTTCCTTTATATTGATGAGTATTTCTAATTTCCTTATGTTGTTTCTTGTATCATGGTGCCCATGTTTATTTTATTATTATTATTATTATTATTATTATTTGGATTCTCGAAGACTATATTACTTAAGGTATTACTAAGAATCTTGTCTTTGAGATCTTTCTTTTATTTGGATGGGGATTCTTCCTTAATGCCTTTTGTTCCTTTTATTCCAGATTATTTTAGTTTTATTTACTTGCATTCTCAATCATTTATTCTTTCATATGTTTCTTTGATGAGACTACTATGGAATCATTTCCCCTTCCTTCTATTTGCCATTTATTTCTGCAGTGAAGATCATAAATTCTATTTTTCACAAATTTCAATTATTCAAGTTTCAAATATTCAATTATAAATTATTCAGAAACATCCTTCTCTGGTCTCGTGCTTTCTTGGGTCCTCCATAGATTCCTTTGCCTCATCTTGTATTGATTTCTTTTCCTTTGTCTTTCAATATTTTTCAGAAATATTGGTACTCTTATAACTGATCTGGAGACCATATACCATTCTATTTTTAAAATATTTCTTGTTGGTTTATTTGCTCAGGCTCAAGATCTTTGAGTGAGTTTTCTTCCCCCAGAGATCATGCATAGTTTCCTTCTTTCCTTTTTTTTTCCCTTTTTATATGTCTTTACTTTTCAATTTCTGACTCTTCTTCCTTTAGTTCCTTAGAGGTCACTTTAGCTTTTAACTTTTATGAGGTGATGTTATATCTTATGTTTTCCTTTTTTTTTGGCAAGATAATGGGGTTAAGTGACTTGCCCAAGGTCACCCAGCAAGGTAATTATTAAGGGTCTGCATACAGATTTGAATTCAGGTCCATTGATCTATCCATCCTCTTCCTTTAATGATAGATTCCTCAAAGACACCTCAAAATTCTGCCCATGTTGGGTAATTCATGTTTTACCATCTTCAGATTCTTTCTCTAGGGACTTCTAGAGGACCAAAACTGGACTCAATTTGAATACTGACCTTTTTCTCAGGTCAACTAAATACAGATGAATCCATAAAATACACATACATTCTGCTTCAGTTCTCTGTATTTCGTTATTCTCTGGCTAGACTTTATTACAAGAGAAAGCAGTATCATGTTGCTATTCTAGCCAGGACAAGATTCCTCACTTTTGTTTCCTGTGGCATTGTGAGAAGTTAGAGTTGCATTTATTGAAATCATTGCTGAGATTATGTAGCCCCTCAGGAGCTTGGTGGACTCAGGAGTGGGAGGGAGAATTGAATGAATGAATGGGTAAGAAATTAGGGATCAGCCTCTTTTATTAACTCCTAGAATTGTTACCCTCTTAGGGTTCTTGGTGTCATAACATGGAGGCAACTGAAATTGTTTTATGTCTTGCACTTAATTCCTATTTTCAAAAGATTAAAGAAAATGTCTAGTTTATCATCTTGGGGGTTACCTACAAAGGAGCAGAAAATGATATTTTATATTGCCAAAAGTAAAGAAATTATGGAAACAACCATGTCTTTTCCATTCTATTTTCATTGAATTTACCCTTCATGAATACATGAGAGGCAGCAGTGGATAGAGCATTGGCCCAGAGTCAGAAAGACCTGAATTCAGATTTGTTTTCAGAAGTTTGCTAGCTATGTGACCCCGGACATGTCACTTACTTTCTGTTTACCTCAGTTTTTTCACTTGAGTAAATGGAGACAATAACAGTCAAATTTTTATCTATCTATCTATCTATCTATCTATCTATCTATCTATCTATCTATGAAAATCAAATTAATATAAAGGACATATGAAGGAAGGCACTATGTGCATCAAGGGAACAAACTGATACATTTAAGAATGCATAGAATCGGGGTGGCTAGGTGGCACAGTGGATAGAGCACCAGCCTTGGAGTCAGGAATACCTGGGTTCAAATCCGACCTCATACACTTAATAATGACCTATCTGTGTGGCCTTGGGCAAGCCATTTAACTCCATTTGCCTTGCAAAAAAAAACTAAAAAAAAAAAAAGAATGTATAGAATGATTTTAATTATACACATACACACACACACACACACAAACACACACTCACATACACAGACTTAGATCTAATGGTAGCTATTCCAAGGGCAAGGTGTTAGGAGTAATAAAAATTAAAAATTAAAGAGAATTCATCAGAGCTTTATTATATATTTAAAGGGAATAGCAAGTTAATAGATTTGCAGTTTCATGTGCAATTCTATTTTTTGTTTTATAATGTTATAGACATGTTTGTTTATTCCATCAATTAAAAGTAAAATAAATAAAAGTGCTTAACAGTAACTTACATGAAATAAGAGCTTATTCCCTTCATCCTTTTCTCCTGCATATGATTTTGTGGCTATCATAACACAGATACAGAGCTCAGTGGTTGACTATAGTTTTCAAGTACAGAGCCCACGAAAGCAATAGCTCTTTGGAATATTTGTTATGGTACCGAACTTTGTTGCAAATCATTAAATATCCTAATTTAATAACTATATTATAAATTACATTGAGCTAAATCATTTAATTCCCATACATTCCTTCAGTCTTTGTAATTCACAGTTCATATAGTATGTTTAGTTGATCATGTAGCACTCCTAAGTTTAAAAAATAAATTTGAGGGAACAATCACTCAGACTAGCATCTGCTCTGGACCCAGTGGGAGTCAAACATTACTGATGAACAGATGGATCTCACATCATCTTTGTACAGCTCATCCCAGGTGCAAATGCCTTAATGTAGCCTTCCCTGAACCTCTGATGAATGTGTTCTTTTTCTCCTCAAACATTCCCATAGCATCATGTCTCTTTGCCCTGTACTATGCGTGATCTTATGTTACACTTACTTGAATATATGGTATAATTCTTTCCCTCTTTCCCCATTAGGAACATGCAAGCTCCCTGAGGACAGGGATTAGATAATTTAATTATATATTGATAGCATTTTAGTACAGTGATTTCCACCTATTTGGCTTTCACTCAGTATTTGTTGATTTGAACTAATGTAAATATTTACCAGTCCCCCCAAAACATTACTATTACAGTTTCCAAAAGGAAGCAAATATATCAGGGCTATAATACATCAATTAAATAATCAATACAGGTTCTTTAAGGATCTCCCAGATGCCTTGATCTGTTCAAGGAGGAAAATGTCAAAACAAAACAAAACATAAAGAGATTACATGTATACACATAAGCATATACAAAATAAATACAAGGTTAATTTTGGGAGAGAGGTACTAGCAGTTCAGCCTGTAAGGGAAAGGCAGTAGGAGGTGGCATCTGAGCTAAGTGTAGGTGGGTAGAGTTTACATTCCTAGCACGGGAGGTACAGTACTGGGTGTGAGAAATGTAATAAAATAACAAAAGCACAAAAAACTGATTTTGCATAAATTATTACTCTTCCTGGGAAAACATTATTTGCGAGACAAATTTGAGTCTTTATAACAGGAGCTTTTTTTTTGACATTTTAGTTTAGTAATTTATTATTATACAATTTACAGTATAGTTCTAAAACTATAATATTTAATGTTTTACAACAAAATGTAATGCCATAAAAAGTTTTGTAAAGAGCTATTTGTTTGGGGGGGGACTATAATTGAAAACTAAATTTCAAAAAATTACTATTTGGTTGCATAATCAAATCCAATAAAGACCAAGTGAAATAATCACTCAAATTAGAGCCATTTAATAAAATACCCCCAATCCTTTAAAAATGAATAGGTCTTAGCAATCCCTCTATAGCTTTATCCATCTTTTTCACGAACTATTTTGTTGAGAATTTCCACTATATGGATGGAGGCAAAAAAAGGGTATAAGAGATACTACTAACTTGGGTATCCAGAAAACTGGATTACACTTCTAGTTCTGCTCCCTTTTAAGCCAAGTTACATCTTTCTGGATCTCACTTTCCTTAACGCAAAATGAATAAATTATATTAAGGGATGTTTAGTTTACCTTCCAGTTCTAAAATTCTGTCATCTTAAGAAAACAGAAGAGAGGAAAATGGTTTAGGTGTTGAAAGGAAGGATGCTTTTTCATAATCTAGGAAAAGAAGTTATGCATATAAGTGAATTTCAGAAAGGAAAATATGTCAAAAGGTAATCTAGATGGCTAGATGTTTTTACTTAAAAAAACATATTACCTCCAATTTCTGCTTTGCGTGTGTGTGTGTGTGTGTGTGTGTGTGTGTGTGTGTGTGTGTGTGTGTGTGTGTGTGTGTGTGTATTTGTCCCTGTAGCTGGTCACAGAAGCCTACGTACTGTTCGTTTGTTTTTTTTTTCCCCCAGATGGCAGTGCAGGCTTCCAGGACCAGGATCTCAGTGCTCTTGGAAGAGGATATAAGCTTGTCTCTGGCAGGTTTATGTGCCATGTTTCTTCCTTTCAGGGGAAATATGCTACAATTCTAATGTAACAAGACTTGTGTAATCAGGGACAAATAGCTCATTCCAAGACTAACACAGCAGCTATCTGCTTCTGGTTGCATATGCAGGATCAAATCCAATAAATACCAAGTAAAACAATTACCCACATCAGACCTATCGAATAAAATACAGCAAGTCCTTTAGAAATGATTAAGTATTACCAGTCCCTCCATGACTTAACCCACTGTTTTGCAAGTTACTTTGCTGGAAACATCCACTAAATGAAGGAGGACCAATGATCATTTAGCAAAGGCTCAAATTAAATGATAGGCAAGGCTAGTAGGTCTTCACTTAGGAAGTTATATCACCCATCATGAGTGGCGAGAACCTTAAACATGAGGCATTCAAGTATAATTTACGAATAGATTTTTAAGAAAACAATAAGTAGAGATTCAACTTTCATCTCCCTAAAATACAGATCAATTCACAATTATCCAAAATTATGTTGTGCTCAAACCCAATGTGTGCTTTAGGTAGAACAAGGTCATGTTCTATAGACTCAAAATACTATTTTCACCAAATTCAGTTCATTAGATTCATCAGTGTTGGAAAGCTCTAGCATACAAAGCATCATGGCCAACAAAAAATGCAAAACTAAGTTGGTATAAAAGATGATCACTGCACTTATGGTCTGGAAGGCTGCTGTGGGAGGTGACATATAGAAAAATGCCATTATGTAAAGTGATACTGGACAAATCTATAAGAAGGTGCAAAGAGTTATGGGAGATTCAAGGGAGAAAACAATCATTATAAAAGTGAAACAGAAGGGAATGTGGAGGAAGCGTCATTGGGGTTGACCTTTAAAGTATGAATAGAAATTCAACAGACAGACTAGATGGGGAAAAGGAGGACATTCAAAGCACTGGAAAGAGGTTGAGCAAAGACACAAAGGTGAGCAAATATACGTAAATGACATGTAGTTTAAGTTTGCTGAAACCTGAAAAATGTCACAGGTAAGAAAAACATAGAGTCGTACTAAATTGTGATGTCTTGATAGCAATGCCAAGAAATTTGAACAATATTGAGGAGATAGATAGACTGACATAAAATATATGGATGTAGCTTTTGTTAAGAAGCTGTCCTCTATGCTGAGTGAGATGAACAGAACCAAAAGAACATTGTACATCCTAATAAGCACATGGGATGATGATCAACTTTAATGGGCTTGTTTATTTCATCAGCACAATATTCAAGGACAATTTTAGGGTATCTGGGATGGAGAATACCATCTGTATCTAGAGAAAGAACTGTGGAGTTTAAACAAAGACCTAAGCTTGTTATCTTTAATTTTTAAGAAAGTTATCTTATGTAATACCTAATTTTGCTAATATTTTATTTCTTCCTGAAGGATGTGTTTTTTTCTCTCAATACATTCAATTTTGATCAATGCATAGCATGGAAAAAATGAAAGGTTATCAAACTGCCTTCTGTTGGGGGTGGGGGAAAAACCGTAAAATTCAAAACTTTACCAAAAAATGATTGGTAGAAACTACTATTGTATATAATTGGAAAACAAATAAAATATTTATATAAATTTTGAAAATCCATTCTTGGTTACTCTTTCTTATTCAAAATTCTTGGGATACAAAAACAAACAATGGATTCTCTATCAGCAATAGACTTGTATTCTAATCTTTGTGAAAAAAGCACATATAGGGATGCTAGAAAGCAATCTACTTTTTTGTTTGTTTGTTTGTTTAGTAATCCAATTGTTGGCCTCATTATTTAGCTGAAACTGTTCTCTCTAAAGTTACCAATGATCTCTTCATTGTTAAATCTAATTGCCCTTTCTCAGATCTCATCCTTCTCTGCTTGCAGTCCTTCATACTTTAGCTGCCATTTCCTTGTGGATACTCTTTCCTTCCTAGGTTTTCATTATATTACTTGTTCTCTCTTAGTTCTCTTAACTGTCTGATGACTTCTTCTCAATCATTTTGGGGAGCTAGTCAATCAGATCATATCCACTATCTGCAGTTATACCAAAAATTTCCATCCTGTCCTCTCTTCTTTTTCTTCTTTACATGAAATTGTTTAGGTTTCTAATCATCGCTCAGGGGTCTGATTTTCATTTTCAAGGGGAAGATTTTCAAAATCACATATCCTATTCTACTCTCTCCCCTGAACTCCTTCATTATCAACAACTTTTAGATATCTTAAAAAGAATGTCACCCAAGTATTTCAAGCCTAACCTATATAAATCTAAATGCATCTTTTTTCCCCTGAAATTTTCTTCCTTCCCACTTTTCCTACTACTCTTTTAAATAGCATTTGCTTTTTCCAATTACATATTCAGACATTTTTATTTATTTGTGGGTTTTTTTCTGAGGGGTAATAGGATTAAATGACTTGTTCAAGATCATCAAGTGTCTGAGACTGTATTTGATCTTAGGTCCTCCTGACTCCAGAGCTGTGCCACCTAATTACCCTCTAAAGACTGTTTTAGCATTCATATTTAAAAAAACTAATTTGCATTCCAAATTTTCTTCCTCTCTCTCACCACCACTTTGCTAAGACAGTAAGGAATTTCATTTGTTTAGTATGTATAGTCATGTAAAACATATTTCCATATTAGTCATGTTGTGAAAGAATAGACCAAAAGAAAAGAACGATGAAAAAATATCATGTTTTTTGATCTGCAATCAGATTCTAGTAATTCTTTCTCTGGGTGTGGATAATATTTTTCCATCATGAGAATTTCCATGATCAGAATTGTATTTGATCATAGTGTTGCTAAGAAGAGCTAAGAAATTCATAGTTGACCATTGCACAGTGTCATTGATAACTGCAATTCTCCAAATTCTGCTCACTTCATTTTGCATCATTTGTCTTTTCAATTCCAACCGACAATCCATTAAGCAGCAAAAGTGGCTTTCCAAAAGCCTAGACCTAGCCAATGTCATCTGTCTGAACTGCAATGAGGGCAAGGACTTTTCTTTTTGGCATCTTTTTGTGTCCCCAACAACTATGTCTGTCACACAGTAGGCACTTAATAAATATTTATCAATTAACTGATTGTTTCCCCTTCCCAACTCTTACCTCCTATCTGCTGGAGCATCCCTTAAGGCACAACTCAAACTTTACCTTCTGCTTGTGATCCCTCCCCCTCCCATAGCCATTCCATCTAAGATGATCTTCCACTAACACCTTATATATGTTATTTATACTTAGTTATTTGCATATCACCTCTCCCCTAGAATGTGATCATGGTTTTTGTCTTTGTTTGCAAATCTACTACTCTTTGAGTGACTACATGACATTTTGTCATTATTAAAATTATTTTCTTATTCTAAAAATTCTTTTTTGTTATTCTCTTAACTCATAGTATTTTTCCTTGTGTTATGAGTTTTCCTTCTTTTTACTCAGGCTTCCTTGTGACTGGTTCAGGTTCTGAAGCCTTAAATCTTGGGTAGGATGGTTAAACATTAGATCAATCTTCCACTACAGTCTTTGAGTTATTCTTGGTTGAAAGTTATTTGGTACTGAGACTTAGTCTGGTCTCCATTTCCATCTTTTTCCATTGTCCTGCCATTGCTGTTGAGGTGGTAGTGCTTGGTGTTAGTTCTTCCAATGAGTCCTACCTGACTAAGAAGCTACCAAAGACCTACCAGATCCTAGAGGGAAGTTATTTTTTTTCCAAGACACCTGGTCATGTTTGGTAGAAGGGAGATGTGAGGTAGCTGAATATTATAGAAGGTTCAAAGGAACTTCTACATACAGTTTTGTTTATCTTTGGTAAGGTCTGCACATTTTTACTGGAAGAATGAAAAGATGGAAGATATTGAAAATCCTAGAGGTACCTAGGAGTACAGCAAGAACACTGGGTCTGGAGTCAAATCTGGCATCAGAAATGCACAGGTCTAGAATCCTGAACAAGCATTTAATACTCTCTGCCTCAGTTTCCTCAATCAAGAATGGGGATGATAATAATAGCACCTATCTCACAAGGTGAATGTAAAGGTCAAATAAGATAATATTTTTAAAGTGCTTGCCAAAGTGCCTGTCACACAGTAGGGTCTTAAAAACTTCTCCTACCTATTCCTGATAAAAAAAAATAAAAAATAGCTATCATATAGTTTTAAGGCTTGCAAAATATTTTTAAATTATTAGGTCATTTAATGTTCACCACCACCCTATGGGGTAGGTATGATTATTATCCTCATTTTTTTAGTTGAGGAAACTGAGGGAGACAGAAATTAAATGATTTGCCTAGGGTCACACAACTTATAAATGTGTGCCACATTTGAACTTGGTTCTTCCTGCCACCTCTGCTGAATTATGTGTGATACATGGGGAGATACAAAGAGAGACATATCACATGGGTGGGGGGAAAGGAGAGATTATAGAGACAGAGAGACAGATAGAAAGACACAGAGACATAGAGACAGAGACAGAGAGGGATCAATAGAGTCCCAGAAATGGAGAGATGTTAAAAGAGAAAGAGAGAGAAAGAGATAGACACCAAGAGACAGAAAGAGCGAGAGAGAGCGAGAGAGAGAGGCAGAGACAGAGACTGAGAGACAGAGAGACACAGAGATATAGAATAAAAGTGGGATCAATAAAGTTCTAGAAATAGAATATATATATATATATATATATATATATATATATATATATAGAGAGAGAGAGAGAGAGAGAAAGACAGAGAGACAGACAGACAGACAGAGAAAGAGAGAGAGAGAGAGAGAGAGAGATAATAAAGAGCCAGTAACATTTTGATTTGTGGAGTATGGTATTGTCTAGGGCATGGTATTGAGAAGATTGAGGAAATAGATTCAAGCCCTTTTTCTGATAGACACTGACTTTGTGATTTTAGACAAGACAGTTAACTTTGTTAACTTCATAGGTAACTACATAAAAGTAGAATTCGATTAACCAACATTTTTATAAATCTTGGCATGAATGGAATACACATCAAAATATGTTTTCTTTGCTTTTTAATACTTGCAAAACTTTTAACTGTTCAGCCAATTGACAGGCTCATGATTTGATCATAATTCCAATATATTTTTTGACAAATATATACTTTGTTCAAAAATACATATATAATATTCTAGACTAGAGCTGTTTTCTAAAATGATGCTTATGTATTTCAAAACATCAGCCTCCCAACCTCACACCACCTAGCTTCCCAGCAAGGGTGCCTAGGGTTCTAAGTAGATTATACTTCAAGAGATCCAATATAATCAAACTTTTAAATTATCTTTTCTGTTTAGTTGATCTGTGCCAGGAAGAACCCTGGGAGAATGAAGGAATCTTAACTCTTAAAGACTATGTCAGTAGAAATACAGTAGAAATACATCCAGTTTCTTGAAAAGGAAGAATTTGTTTTAAGAAAGCATCTGAGAATTGAGTAGAAGCCAAAAAGAATTGATTTCTAGAAACCAATTCTGAAATGATTTAGTTAATATAACTATTTGGAATTAAATAATTAAAAAATATGACCATTTGAAAGGGTATTCTGAAACCCTCTTACAGTATGTGTCATCTTGTAGAAATAGTATTGAGAATTTATTTGAATTTAAAAGAAGAAAATGGATATATATCTGGATACATATATTAAATTTGATGCTTTCTTTTTTTTGAACCAGTGAATTTCAAGACTAGATTTTATTGAAGTCAAGATAACATACAAATAATAAATGCTTTTCATTTCAGAAATAATTACTTTATTAATATACAGAAATGCTTATTATAGAGCCTTGCTCATGCTGACCTTAAGCAAGATAGAGAGAGAAAAGCAGGCCAGAGTTGAAGTAATTCATATTAAGGGCCTACTTTGTGTTAAACATTGGACAAAGCAGTAAGTACACAAGGAAAAGAAATATGCACATTCACATATAAACAACAGTCCTTTGCTTCTCATGGGGATCCCAGCTTAATGAGAGAGGTAGCATGCAAACAAATTTGTACAAGCATGATAATGACAAAATAAAGTGAGCAAAAGTTCTCTCATTAAGAAGAACTGGAATAGCTTCTAGCAGAAGGCTGAGTTTTAGTTGGAATCCAAAAGAAGTTAGGGAAGCTGGGATGTAGAGAAAATAAGGAAGAAGAAAATTCTGGGTCTGGGAAAAACCAGTGAAAATGCAGGAAGTCTCTGATAAAGTGTGCCTAAGAAACATTAGTGGAAAGAACAATAAACTTGAATTCGGAGAGCCTAGATTCAAATTTCAGTTCTAATACCACCATTTTGAGCGGAGGCTTCAATTCGGATCAGCCCGTTGAATTATATAGGGCCTTCAGATGTAGATTTAGCCAAAAGCCTCATAATCTCCCTCATCAAGTCTCTTGTCCATTCCATGTTTGTCATGTAGTCACCAATGGGAAACTGCTTTTTGTTTGTTTTTGTTTTGCTCTGTTTCCACCCACAAATCTGGAACCACATGAGTACCACTGAAAATAATGGTATATGCCCCCAAATCTATCTATATCAGATATACAATCTCTATATTAGATATATAGCAGCCAGGTGACTGTGTAGATAGAGCACTGACCTTGAAGTCAGGAGGATCTGAGTTCAAATCTAACCTCAGACATTTGACATTAACTAGCTGTATGACTTTGTGCGAGTCTCTTACCCTTGATTGTCTAATGTCCAGGGCTATCTCTAGTCTTCCTGATTCGTATCTGACAACTGGGCCCAATGACTCCAGGGGAGAAAGCAAGGTGGGTGAGCACCCTGTCACTCAAATCCAATTCCTGTACTTGTCATGGCATCACCTCCCTGTAATATGGTCTATTTTAAGAACAAAGGACAAATATCAGTGCCCCACAAACTACAACCAATGAAACATATGACTATAGTGAAAAGAATACAGGTACTGATTGATGAATCAAAATTTCAAATCCCACCTCAGGTATTTATTGTCTTTGTTACCTTGGGCAAGTCATTTAATCATGCCATGCTAGAGAATAGCATTACGTTCTCTTATACAGGGGGACAGGGGATAGGTTTGACTCACAATGAAATATGATCACCTAAGACCCTATAATTCCCTTTGTTTTAGTCAGGAATATATACCTTGGAAAACACATGCAAATTAAAATCAAGGACATGAAATAATTAATAATAATAATAATAATAATAATGCCTTTATTGAATCTTAAGGCCTCCAAATGCTTTATATTTGTGATCTTTAGAGGCATATTGTAAATGTTTAACAATTGGCTTTCATATATATATAAATATATTATATAAATATATATATAATGTATATATGCACAAATTTAATCTGAATTATTAACATTTTTCCAACCCTGAAGGACTTATGATGAAAAATATTATCCATCTCAAGACTAAAAAAATGATGGAGTCTGAATGTAGATCAAAGCATACCTTTTCTATATTTTTCTTGTTTTTTGTAATTAATCTTGATATTTTTAATAATCAAAATCATTTTTCCCCTCCTTAAAACAATGATGGTGATGTTTGTACTTTGTTGTCAAAGAAGACCATGGCATTGGGGAGATGATGCCATGGCATACACATGAATTGCTTAGTTACCAGCCTCACTTTCTCCTTCAGAGCCATCTGAGTATAGTGGCCAGAGATATAAATCAGGAAGACTGGAGATAGCCCTGGATGTGAGAAAATCACAGTTAAGTGACTTCCTCAAGGTCACAGAGCTAAGAAGTGACTGAGGTTGGATTTGAACTCACATCCTCCTTACTTCAGGATAGGTGCTCTATCCACTCTACAATAGTGATGTTACTGTATATAGTATTCTCTTTGCAGTATGATTTACATAGATATATGTTGATTTCACATGTATAACATAAGTCAAATTGCTTGCTTTCATGGGGCAAGGGAGAGAATTTCAAACCAAAATTTGAAAATAATGTTAAAACTTCTTTTACATATAATTGGAAAAAACCCAAAATATTATATTTTAAATAAAATAAAGTCCTGGTTTGTAACCTTTGCCATTTCCCGGGGGTGAAAGCTAACATTGAAAATTGAAAAATTGACTCTAGTGAGCTGATGAGTGGGCTCCATCAGACCTTGATTTCCCTCTCAATAGTTCTGTGAGTAGGTGCCATTATCAACTCCATTTTATAGATGAAAAAAACTGAGACTAAGTGATGTACCTAAAACCTCATTTATAGTAAGTTCCTTAGACACATTTTGAAATCAGATCTTTGCACCTTCTCCTACTTCACCCTTTTCAAATGTCTAAAAAATAATACATAGTGTTCAAAATTCTCAACAAAGAGAGGGAGTTTAAGAAAGGAAGTAATGGCTCAGTGACTTCCATCACTGTGAAATGTTAGTGTTACAAAAAATAGGGTGGATACTGTTTTCTAACTGAAGCAAATGATGAAAACAAAACTGGGGAAAATGCAGTCTGTTGGAGTCAATTACCTGGAAAAACTCAATGGATCAGTCAACTTATGTGGAAGACATAAAGTGGCATTTAGGGAGTTGCATCTAACTTTTGTATCTTATCAGCTTGGTCTGTTGCAGACCAGCCCTTATTATATTGTTAGAAGACTATGTATCTCTGTTGATTTAAAAGTAGTAATGCAATTAGACTACACAATTTTTAAGTCACTCTCACTCTAAGGCTGTTTGTTCACAATTTAATAAGCATCTTAAATTAGAATAAAATGCCATCCTTTTTATCTATTTTTCCATTTGAATTAAACAGATTCATCAGCAGTCTGTACAACTTTTATTGATGTTAAAGTTCATATAATCAAGGATTTGAGAGTGGCAAAAGGCACAAGCATACAAATATGAAATAATGTTTCTTCTGGGCTAATGAATAGAAAATGTGGCTGTGTTTTTTGCAAGTTGAAGATTTGTGGCAACCTTACATTAAGCAAATGTATTGGTGCCATTTTCCTATTCCTATATGCTCAAAATGATGTCTCTATGTCATATTTTGATAATTCTTGCAATATTTCAAGATTTTTCATTGGTATTGTATCCATTATGATGATCTGTAATCAGTGCTCTTTGATGTTACTATTGCAATAGTTTGGGGGTATCACAACCTCCTTAGAAGTTGGGAAACATTCGATAAATGTGTTTGTTTTGATTGCTCCATCAAGAAACTGTTCCCGGCCTCTCTCCTTCTCCATAGGTCTCTCTGTTCCCTAGTAACATAACAAAATTGAAATTAGGCCAATTAAAAATCCTACATTGGATTCTGAGTGTTTGAGTGAAAGGAAAAATAAAAATAATGCTCATTGTTACTTTACTTTAAGAAATTGCCATGCCACCCCAAACTTCAGCATCCACCACTATGATTATTCAACACTCATCACCATTTAGTTAAGACCTTACATCAACAAAAAGATTATGATTTGTTGAATGTTTAGATGATGGTTAGCATTTTTAATAATAAAATATTTAATTAAGGTTATATTTTATACATAATATGATCACTTAATATGATACAATAGAATGTAAAAATAAATCTTTTACGAACTAGGAAATTGAAAAGTTCATGGGGGTTATTTTATTGAGATTTTCACTTTTCTTTGTTGCTCTGGAACCAGACCTAATATATCTCTAAAGGATGCCTGTAGTAGATTAGATCTAAGCAAGGCTTAGATAATATATGTGATGTCCAGAATTGAATAACCTATGGCTAATATGATGATGATGATGATGTTTGTACTTCACTTTTGAAGAAGACCTTGACATCAGGGAAGTGATGCCATGACATGCACATGAATTGGATTTGAGTAAGGGGATGCTGTGCTAAGTCACCAGTCTCACTTTGTCTTCTGGAATCATCTAAGTTAAATGGCCAGATAAGAATCAGGATGACTGGAGATGACCCTGGATATGAGACAGTCAGGGTTAAGTGATTTGCTCGAGGTCACACAGTTAATCAATGTGTGAGGCTGAATTTGAACACAGGTGCTCCTGATTTGGGGGCTGGAACTGTACACACTGTATCATTTAGCTGCCACCATAGATCTATTTGTAACAAGTAGTGGAAAACTGAATAGATGGTTTTCTCCTGAATTAGACGCACAGAGTTAGAAATTCTTGACTCTTATGAGAATAGCACTAGTACTTCAGGGGTAATGAGTGAATTCTACAGTTCATCTCAAAGAGTTTCTTTCCCTGGGTCAAGTAAGAGGAAAAACAACATGGAAAAGTGGGAAATGGTATCATAAACCTTTAATGCCAATTATACAATAAAATGATAGAAATAATACAATGCTGTAAAAATTCAGGATCTGATGAATACCTAGAAAAATATGACCTGGTAACAAGAAATATACATAAGAAGTTTTATAATGAAAAACAAAAAACAAAACACCCAAGTGTCTATTATATAAATTTAGCCCTAAAAGTATCTTTGAGTATTCAACAATTGAACTTTTAAAATGAGATCATTATCATTTATAAGTAGCCTACAATGGTCTGCACATAATTTGATCTTCCTCTCCAAAAAAAGAAATTGATAAGAATCTTTTGAATCTTTCACCATAACAATAACTCATGGGGTGGCTAGGTGGCATAATGGATAGAGCATTGGCCCTGGAGTCAGGAATACCTGAGTTCAAATAAGGCCTCAGACACTTAATAATTACCTAGCTGTGTGGCCTTGGGCAAGCCACTTAACCCCACTGCCTTGCAAAAACTAAAAAAAAAAAAAAAAAAAAAAAAAAAAAAGAATGACTCATAATCCCCTAAGCTATGTGGAACAAAAAGCATTCAAACTAGAGATATAAGAGAAGAAATCACTCTTATGACCAAATTATATGCTTCATATCATTCTCAACATATTATCACTGAATTTCTCCTGAATGCTGACTAAAGAAGATAAGAGTATATCTTAATCCCTTTATTCAACTGCAAAACTTGCAAACATAATGGCAAGCAAATATACTGACTGTCCAGTCAGAAAACAATTCAGCCCCTCCTTACTTTAGATTAAATCTCCAAGAGCAAAAGTGGAAGGGAAAATGTTAAACCATATTTTTAGTGTAAGTTACTTCATACTTCGTGTGGTAGTTTCCTACAACCAGTGGAATTACAAATCCTAGCTACTTTATATTGTTTAGGGATGCCCATAAACTGGGGAATGCTTAAATAAATTGTGATTTATGATTGTGAAATATAAACATTCTATAAGAAATGATGAACTCAATGATTTTATACAAACATGGAAAGACTTGCATGAAATTATGAAGAATGAAATGAGCAGAACCAAGAGAATACTATATACAGTAACATCACTATTGTAGAGTGGGTAGAGCACTTAGCCTGAAGTAAGGAGGATGTGAGTTCAAATCCAACCTCAGTCACTTCTTAGCTCTGTGACCTTGAGGAAGTCACTTAACTGTGATTTTCTCACATCCAGGGCTATCTCCAGTCTTCCTGATTTATATCTCTGGCCACTATACTCAGATGGCTCTGAAGGAGAAAGTGAGGCTGGTAACTAAGCAATTCATGTGTATGTCATGGCATCATCTCCCCAATGCCATGGTCTTCTTTGACAACAAAGGACAAACATCATCATCATTGTTTTAAGGAGGGGAAAAAATGATTTTGCTTATTAAAAATATCAGAATTAATTAAAAAGTATATAAGAAGAAAAATATTCACTGTAGTCATACAAAGAACTGGCAAATAGAATCATATATAGAATAATTTTGCAAATATTCATAGACATTTCTGTCTATTGGTAGCCATCTCTAGGGTGGGAGAAGGAAGGAAGAAAATAAAGAAATTTATGTTATAATTTTGTTGTACATTTGAAAGAAATAGGAGGTTGTGCATAGTAGATAGAGTTTCATGTACAATCATCTTTTTATTATACTATTTTTTCATTAAATATATATGCAATGTTATCCAAAGAAAAAATAACAGGTCCATTTGTAACTCTATCGCTATTCTATATTAGACACTTATTTTATATATTTTTCAGAAGTTCACAAGAATGGGGCTAGATGGCATAGTGGATAGATCAATGAACTTGGAATCAAGAAAACACTTTCCAGAGTTCAAATCTAATCTCAAACATGTACTATCTGTGTGATCCTAAGCATGCAATTTAACTTTGTTTGCCTTAGTTACTCATCTATAAAATGAACTGGAGAAGGAAATGGTAAACCACTTCAATATCTCTGCCAAGAAAACTTCAAATAGGGTCAAGTAGACTCAGATATGGCTAAAATAACCAAATAGCCACAATAGCAGTTCATAAAATATGAATATATGTGTATATTCATATATCCATATATTTTAAATGATGAGGGAGTCATTTGTCCTAGAACTGTTCTATCTGAACTCCCCCAAAAACTGTGGAAAAAAATGATATTAATAACTTTATCAGGGAGAGTACCTTTTAAGCACTGTATATGCATTGATCTTAACAATATTGATGTTTTTATTCTCCCCATTACAGTGATGAAACATTAAAATATTAAGTGACTTATACAAGGTTACACAGGTAGATGAGAATGAGGCAATATTTAAACTCATGTTTTCATGACTTCAAATCTAGCCCTTTATTACCAAATACACTATAAGGGGATCCAAGTTGATTCAGTTGAGCCTCTCCAATATCCTTCCCTGGTGATTGGTCCTGGGACTTAAAGAGGAGTTTTGGGAATTTATGCATCCTTGCTAATTAGGTGACCAGGTCCTTTTTTATTGGAACTAACAAGAACTGCATTTTGTGTGATATTTTGACCTTGGCAATAGCAAAGTGGAAAATCATACTTAATGACCTCCATCATCTCTTATATACTTCTTATTACTTGAATAGTTGAAATGTGAACACTTTCAATTTTATCATGGTTATTTTCAACCAAAACCAGACAACTCTGCTTTTGGGGGAAGTAATAAACTATAATGGGTGTTTGGGTAAGAAGCATAGAAACAATAATTTATAGTTATTTTAGTGATTTATAAATTTTTCTAAAAGATCCCACCTTTGTTGACTGAAATTTGAATTAAATTACCTGTTTCAAGTAAAATTTGCTTGACTTGTACAATAAAATTATTTAACAGGGACTTTAGATTTAGGACTTGAGGGAAAATTTATTAAATGAAAATAAAATTGAACCATCAATCATTCCTAATTTTAATCATTTGAAAGGCATAGTTTTAATGGGTAAGAACAATGAGAAATTCAGGGCTTTTCACTTGGAGAAGAAAGTTGCCTATAAGGAAGATTCTAATGTTTCTGATTTGGTGCAACACAAATCCTGAGTATTCATCTTTAATGCATCATTCTTATGTGGATCTCCTCCTTTGTTGCTCCAAGTTTTGTGGTGATATATTTTTTTTCCAGAAGGCAGAGTGTACTTGAAGATTTATTAGGAATTCCTCTGTGAACAGTATCCATCACTCTGCTCCCTTCCAGAACTAACTGACGTGATTCTGCCTGTGGCCAGTTGTCTGGAGAGATACTTTCAAAAATATTTTTGGATATGGCATGACATGCGTTTTAGCTCTCCAAGGCAACTGCCCATGTGAGCATAACCTTGGTGGCAAAGAAAATAAAACAACCAAAAAAAATTAACAAAATCAAAACAAACAAGAAATGATTAGCATGATACCCAATTTAACCAGGGGAGGGAAGTCATGAAAACAGAAACCTTCTGTTTAAACATCAAATGTTCAGGATTCAACAAGAATTTCCTGGATGCCAGGTACTTTGCTAGAGGATGCAAAGAAAAAACTTAAAGTTTTTACCCTCAAGGAACTTATATTACATTTGAGGGTACACAAAGCAGTGAATAGAAAAAAATTCCCTTAACCTGCTCATGGGAGTTAGTATAAACAGCTTGGGATGATTTATGGTTAAAAGGGTGAATACTTCACCATTCATCTATTTATCCATCAATCTACTATCCATTCAACTCCATGCATACGTGCATCCATGCATTCATCCATCCATTCATCCATCCATCCATCCATACTGTAATCAGCACTCTCCTGGATACTGGTGATACACAGACCACATTAAAATTGTTCCTGATCTCAAGATTGTTAGATTCTGCCCAAAGTTCTCAGTTTCTCCTAGATAATGTTGAATATAACTGTTAATATTATTTAAGAAGATATCTATTTAAATTTTATAAATATAATGAATTAATTTAGTCCTTGATCTTTATCTCTCAGATTTCTTTTGGAATGTGAGATAAAGTGGAAGAATCCTTCAAGAAATCTCATTCACTGTCTAGAAATATAGTTTAATGAATTAGAAATTAAAAAGTATGTCTTAGGGGTGGCTAGGTGGCGTAGTGGATAAAGCACCGGCCCTTGAGTCAGGAGTACCTGGGTTCAAATCCAGTCTCAGACACTTAATAATTACCTAGCTGTCTGGCCTTGGGCAAGCCACTTAACCCCATTGCCTTGCAAAAACCTAAAAAAAAAAAGTATGTCTTAGAATAAAAAATGTTGGAGAGATGTAAGACTTGGTTTCTATGCTATGATTCCTTGTGGCTAAGTATGCTTCCCTTCTCCTGGTTTCACTTTGCTAAATTGGAAGCTTTTTATTTTATTTTATTTTATTTTATTTTATTTTATTTTAATTTCATTTAAGGCAATGGAGTTTTTAAGTGACTTGCCCAAGATCATACAGCTAGCCAATTATTAAGTATCTGATGTCACATTTGAACTCAGGTCCTCCTGACCTTGGGGCTGGTATTCTATCCACTTTGTGACCAAATTGGAAACTTGTAAAGAAGTACTGAAATAGATTAACTTTCTCCTCCCTGTTAAGTTACCCCTGACTTCCCTTGCCTTCACTTCCCTCCTCTAGGTTTGATTTTCCTTGTCTTTAAGAAGAGTGTATGTAGGGTGACTAGGTGGCGCAGTGGATAAAGCACCGGCCCTGGAGTCAGGAGTTCTTGGGTTCAAATCCAGCCTCAGACACTTAATAATTACCTAGCTGTGTGGCTTTGGGCAAGTCACTTAGCCCCATTGCCTAGGAAAAAAAACCTAAAAAAAAAAAGAGTATATGTGGTGGAGGATGACATGAAACCAAGAAAATGAACTAGACCATCCATGAAATCACTGGTAACTTAAGAATTTCTATGATTCTATTATTTCTTCTAACTATAATATGCTGTATTGCTATGTTCTAAATTGTTCTATCTTATACTTTACTTCTCTTTCTACTAAGAGCCCATCTCTATCATCCTAGATTTTTCTTTCCTTTCACAATTAAGGTTATCATTATTGTAATTTTTATTCAATTATGTCCAACTCTTTTTGATGTGATTTGGGGTTTTCTTGGCAAAGAAACTGAAGTCCTTTACCATTTCTTTTTCTAGATTATTTTGCAGGTAAAGAAATAGGATTAAGTGACATTGTCACTTAGCTAGTAAGTGTCTGAGACCTGATTTGAACTTAGGAAGGTGAGTCTTCCTGACTCCCAAGTGTGGTGCTCTATCTCCTGTACCATCTAACTGCCCAATATTGTCACTACTTATTGTTTCAACTTTTCATCTCACTGAATCCTGAACCCTTTGTAATAGAGCTTCCATACAGAAACTGTTCACTATTCTGTTCTCCCAAGTACTCTTGCCTCTCTGGGGACTGCTCTTTTCTGCTTCTCCTCCATACATCTGAGTAGTCCCCAGTCTCCTGTGTTGTCTCATAATCCATATAGAATCTGTTGAAGTTGGACTTTTTTTCCTGGCTCAGTTTCTCTTTTATACTGTATTTCTTGGTGACTTCACTAGCTTCCATAGATTAAATGATCATCTTTATATGGTAGATGTACAGACATCCAAACAGTTTCTTTCCTATGCTTCAGTTCTGCATCACCAATTGTCAGAATTTTTTTTAAAAAACTGGATATCCTATAGATAGCTAAAGAATTACTGAGCAAAAGGGAAAACATTACCTTAACCCCAAAACCACCTTTACCTACGTGCCATATTTCTTTCAAGGGCATAATGATCTTTCAATTCTGTAATCTCAACATTTTCTTGAAACCTTTATTCTCCTTTTCTCTGTTTTTGACTCTATTTCTGTTATCCTCTCTCTCTGAGATTCATATGGGTGTGGTTGTTGAGCTGCAGTGAACTAAGCATTAAATCTAAGACTAATAGAGTGAATCCCAACAACTCTGGAAACCACCAGACTGTCTATGGAGGGGTTAACCACCCTAGATTATAAATAGAGAAGGTCAAAACTCCCATGCCAATGTGTATCGGGATTGAGCATCCTTGGTGAAATTGGGAGACAGTCTCACAAATAATAATAATAATAATAATAATAAAAATAATAATATATTTTCGAAGTCAGAGCTTTTATCTCTCTTGTCTTTAGGTCCTTAAGGTCTCTCAGGTGCTGACACCTGGCACATTTTAGCCATTTAATTCAACAGGTTTTACTAACCTGTTCATAAGATCATCCTAGAAGAGAGACCTCCCACAGATAATCAGACAATTTTTGTATCCATAGGGAAAAGGAAATGACCTGTGTATATGAAACAATAATCACAAAAATGTATATAGCTCCAGATAGGAGCCTATTGTCTTAGATTTCCATCTCTTGTCCTGAAAGGTTTCAACTCTACAGAACAAGATATTCTTCTCAGGTTAAGCTCATTACTTCTACTCTCTATCAGTTTTGTCACCTAGGTGGCTCAATAGGTAGAGGGTTTGACCTGGATTCAGGAATATTCATCATCCTGAGTTCAAATCTAGATGTGTGAGCCTGGCAAACTATTTTAAATACCATTTGCCTCAGTTTCTCTAACTTTAAAATAAGCTGGAAAAGGAAGTGAAACCACTCCAGTATCTTTGTCAAGAAAACCCCAAATATGGTCGTAAAGAATCAGATATGACAAAAGAGTGTCTGAACAGCAAACTCAACCTTGACTCTGCCTCAGTTAGCCTCTTCTCCCCGAGTGGGAAGTCTGGAGATCAGAGTAGCAAACTTCTCCAACTGCTTTCCTTTTGGGTATCCAGATATTGATCTTAGCTCATTCTACTTTACATCTGCTACCCTGAGTGTTTTTTTGTCTTATTTATGTAGTCATTCATTCATTCATTCATTTATTTATTTTCATCCATTTGCACATGCATATTTTCAGTTTACAAACTTTCATTCCAACCTCTCCCCTCTCAGAGGTCAACAGTCAAGTTAGCTTTTAACATACATATTTTGATAAAAATATTTACAGATTAGTATTAGCCATTTTCAGTATAAGGAATTAGGATTAAGGGAAAGAGACACATAAGAGATAATTTTTATACAGTATTCATCAAATTCTGAAGGGTTGTTTTGTGTGTTTTGTTTTGTTTTGTTTTTCTTCCTCTGGATATCCTGAGTGTTTTGAACATACCCACCCTTCCACTTGTCCTCTCCCTAGTTTCTTCCCTTCTTTTGTGTGCTATTGACTTTTTTTAGATTATAAGCTCCTGAAGAACAAGAAAGTTCTTTCTTTTTATTTATTATCTCCCAGGACTTAACACAGTGCCTAAAACAGAGCTGGGCACTTTGTAAATATTGATAGAACTGGATTGGCTTGCTTTTAAGGAACTTAGACCCAGAGTCAGAAAGAAGCTCAGGGTCCAGTCTGAAAGAACGTTGCAGAATCTAAACGTTCTGTACTAGCCAAAATTAAAGGAAGACAAATATTTGCCTAGGGAGATTAACTTTGGAAATAGGAAATTTCCAGGTTTTTTGAAAGAAAATAGCTATTTGCTTTGCCTTTATCAGAAAGGGAGATTCCGCTTCTGCTCAGGCTTTAAGAGTGGAGCTTGATCTTTCTGAGAAGCCTATGACATTTAAAGGGCAGGGCAATCAAGTCTAACCCAGAGGTGAGATTGTGCAGCCCAGGTTTTATCCACTGGGCTTTCTTAGATACCACACTAATGACTAGGGATTGAAACCAAAATGTTATCATGCTTTGAGAAATACTATTGAAGACGTTGGATGTGAGAGGCATTTAATTCAAACCTTAGTAATATTTTTTTTTCTGGAATAGCTAAAAAAATTTCTTGTGTTTGAATTCATTACCGTCATTTATATTTATATCAGTTTGGGTCTTCACAGTCCTCTATTCCAATACCTGCATTTTACAGATAGGACCAAAGAATCTAATTCCATAAACCTTTATTAATTGACTACTCTATCCAAGGTATTATGCTATGGGTTGCAGATATAATTAATAAAAAGAAAGGCAGTTCCTTCCCTCAAGAAGTTTAAAATCTAATGAGGGAAGAAAATATAGAAAAGGAGATGGGAAAGCAGCTGTGAAATGATGGGGAGGAAGATGAAATATAAGAGGGGACCCAGAGTGGGAGGGGGAAGAGTTGAAATCAGGTGGATGCAAAATGGAATGAACTGAGTCTGCTTCTGTCTCTTGAAGACACTGAGAGGAATTAGTCATTGCACCTATGTTGCTGTTTAGTCATTTTTTGTAGTCCTGACAACTTTTAAGGCTTCATTTGTGGTTTCCCTGGAAAAGAGATGGAAAGGTTTCTCATTTCCTTCTCCAGCTCATTTGACAGATGAGAAAACTGAGGCAGACAAAGTTAAGTGACTTAGCCAGGGTCACACAGCTAGTAAGTGTTTAAGGACAGATTTGAAATCAAGAAGATGAGTTTTCCTTGGGGGGGCTCTACATTTTGTACCACCTAGCCGCCCGAAATTAATACTCCACCTTCCATCCCTCCAATCAGAGTTGAGAAGAGGCTGAGGGAAGTAGTGTCAGTCATGGCTTGCATTTATATGGTGATAAAATTAGAATCTCATTGTTTATTGCATTATAACATGGATTTGTTTTTAGATTCCTTATCTGTTATAAGAAGGCATTGAAAGAGAAGTCATCTCCAAGATCATAAAGTGAGCATATTTAATTCAAACATAGTGAAAGATTTTTGGTAATCTAGGAAATTCATAAAATTAGGAGTGATGAGTTTATTTTGGGAGCAGTTTCTCCTTTCCAAGTTTTGAAACCAGGTGCAACAGGTACAAAGAGGAAAAAGTAAAGTCAATAGTCAGATAACATTAATTTGATATATGTTATGTATCAGACATTGTGATAAGTGACTGTGTTATAAATATGAAAAGGAAAAGTCACTGCCTTCACTCAGTGAGCAATCGAAACTAATGGGTAAGGTACTGGTATTGGGGCATGATGGAAATATCAAAGAAGTCCAAAATGAATTCATCTAGGAGAGAAATTCATCATTTAACCTATCTGTCCTCCAAAAAGTAATTTGGCCAAAGTCATTCTACTAGTGGAAGATATGAATCTGGGTTCTCTGAATTCAGACTTCATTTTAACATGCAACCTCCATAGAGTCAGGCTCAATTTTATGGAAGGTGAAAGTGAGATCTACAGAATTTAGGAGACACGGAGGTAGAAATTCCTAGATTTCTGACTTAAATTTTTCTTCAGTTTTTCAAGCTGTCATTTTATCAAAAGATCATAGTTTATGGGCCTCAGTGTAAAATCTCATTTGATCTCCCCTGTCCCTATGCTATATCAAGAAATAAAGACACTGGAACTGAATCTTCTCCATAATGGGTTCTTTCTTGAATATAAAATAGTACATTTCCCCAAATATCATCATTTTAAATAGCTTATATCTCATAATCTGTGTTATATCTGCATTGAATTAGAAATCTCCTTTAAAGGATTCTGAATAATATATACATGTATATATATATATACACACACACAAATATATGTATATGTATATACATATTTATTTTTTTCTGCAGTATTTGATGAGTCTCCTGAAGAACCTAGTGCATCATTATTATATTGGCTTGGTTAACCATTACAAAATTACTTTCATTAAAAGTTGAATTGAGAAAGTTTCAGTTTTTTTCCTCTGTCATAAATATTTCTTATCTTCTTTCTATTCCAGATAATAAGTTCACTCTCTAAGGATTTTTTTTTCATTTTCCAAGATCATGATACTGACATTAGTTAATTAGCTAAAATTTGACCTTCTCAGGAGTTTCCTTGTACTCAATTGTCTCCTTTCCACTTTTAAGTAAGAAAACTTTTGATGAGAAGGAAAAAATAAAAGATTTTCTTATTGAAGAAACATATTTGACACCTTTTTTTTTCTATACTGAAAGAGAGACAATGGGTAGGTTGTCCAGCCAAAGTTAGGAAGCCCTGGGTTCGAATGTTATTTTTTTTTACAAAATAGTTTTACAACCCTAGGCATATAACTTTACCTCTCAATGCTGATAGAAACCTTTAAGTGAATGGGAAATCTGCATAAGTTGGGGGAAATTTCCAAATAGGGAGTTCCTGAGCACTCTTCCCTGACTGATAAATATGAAGCTAATAATGTCATTTTCAGGTCTAGAATAAATATTTACAGGGATATGTGAAAACACCTTTTTTTTTTACAGTGACTAAGGATTTCCTAATGCTTTTCTTTTGGAAAGATATAAAAGGATCAAAGAGGTATTGAAAAGAAAACAATTCATCTTCCAGTCAAAATAACCCTAGAAATGAAGACATCATATAGAAATTATTTTTCATATTTTCATTCACCTCTAGTAGAAAATTCAAGAATTGTAAATTAAGAGCCAGAGGAGCAGGATTCAAATTAAACCTTGGGTGATAACCAGTTCACCTCTTTGTAACTGAGTTCGTCAACTAATTTCAGTTTTCTCATTAATAAAGTAAAGGGCATTGGGTCAGTGATTTAACAGGTCCCCTTCTAGCTCTTTTTTATCATCCCATGAAATATAAAAACAAATGGCTTCAGTCTAATACTTAGGTTCTTTTGAAAGGTTTACCCAAGGTGACAAGAAAATTTCTGCCCCTTTGGAGCTCAGTGTTAAGGCATAAGATTTGTTTTTCTGGGATCTGGCTTAAGATGATAGAATGAGAGATTTCTGGAAAGGGACAGAGGTAAAGACTGGGAAGAAAGAAGCAGGCATTTCTCCTGGAAACCATGAAATTATATTTGAAAGGAAGGGAGGGAGGAAAATGCACAGATAGCATTATAAAATCAGATAGCAACAACTTATATTTATGTAGTTCTCTAAGCATGGCAAGGGCCATCTCAAGTTGTCCTTATTCATATCTTGTCATTGGTTCCAGATGGTTCCAGAGGGGAAAATGAGGCTAGTGACTTTCGATAATCTTCCCTCACTTAAATCCAATTCACTTACATTCCATAGCATCACATCCCTGAAGTCATGGTCCTTTTCCAGAGTGAAGGACAAAAGAACAAGGCTGGCAAAGAACTTTACATATTAATTATAAATCACTTTATAATGACTCTCTGTGTTTGAGGGGACATTCTAAAAATAACATGCATGAAATATTTTTAAATTATATGAAAAAGCATTCATATAGGGCTTTCAGAATTATTAAACACGCAGATATAAGATCTCATTCCATGTCTGCCCTCCCCATTCTTGAGGTAGTTGTTATTTCTACTTTGCAAATGAGAAAATCTAGGATTGGAGACTGGTTCTGAATCTTCTTGCTAATATTCATCAGAGGTTAAATTTGATACACCTTTCAGCAAGTTACTACTACTCATAATGTCTAAATAAAAGAAATGTCGAACGAAGAATCACAGTGGGAAAATTCACAAGGGGCAGTGATTGGGAAAAGTAATATACAATAAGACTAATCAAAGCAATACATTGCAAAACATTGAAAAACAGTACAATGACAGGCAATACAGTACAATACCATTCAAAAAGATACAATATGAAATATTACATAACAACACAAATGTAAAGCAATATAATAATTGTTTATTAATGATCTACTTTGAACAAAGCACTAAACCAAACTTTCAGATCCTATATTCTCAAGTGTGATCATAAAGATTATGAGTTTAAGGGGCAGCCAGGTGGCACAGCAGATGGAGCACTGGCCCTGAAGTCAGGAGGGCCTGAGTTCAAATCCTGCCTCAGAAACTTAAGAATTACCTAACTGTGTGACCTTGGGCAAGCCATTTAACCCCACTGCCTTACAAAAACTAAAAAAAAAAACAAAACCAAAATAAACTTAAGATTTTAGAGTAAGAAGACAAATTTGATAACCTTGAGATATGGGATGGGGACAGTATTGCACAGTGGATGGAGTACTAGAATAAGGAAGATTCATTTTTCTGAGTTCAAAACCAAACTCAGACACTAGCTATATGACCTTGGACAAGTCACTTAATGCTGTTTGCCTTAATTTCCTCATATGTAAAATGACCCAGAGAAGGAAATGTCAAACCACTCTAGTATCTTTGCTAAGAAAACTCCATAAAAATCATGAAGAAACCAGACCAACTGAAAATGACTAAACAACAACATGAGATGGAACTTGTAAAGAGAACAAATTGAAATTTAATCTAGCAAGCATTCACTAAGCCTTTTCCACAAACAAAAGACTGTTAGATACTGAGAATAACCAAATTTAATATCTGCCCACAAGGAATATGTATTCTATCAAAAATACTAAAATGACAAATTCTATTCAAATATGCTAAAAAAAGTCAAGTTGATGTGCACTTATTAAAACCTACAGATGTGAATATGGCAGTTGGGAGACTTCACTTAACAAACATTTAAATTGGGCAAACATTTGTTAAGTGCCTGACACAATATGCAAGCTATCTAAAATGAAACAAACAGAAAGGACATTATTATTAATGGATTGTCAATCCTTCTAGCTTATTTTACAGATAAAGAAATTAAGGCAAATGGAGTCAAGTGTATTGCGCAAGGTCACAAAACTAGTAAATATTTGAGACTGGATTCAAACTTAGGCCTTCCTGACTCCAGATCTTGTTTTCTGTCCACTGCAATCTATCTGACCTAAATTGTTATTGTCATTCAATCATTTCTGATTCTTAATGACCAACTGTGACATTTTCTTGGTAAAGATACTGGAGTAGTTTGCCATTTTCCTCTCAAATTGCTTGATGGTAAAGAGAGGTTAAATTATTTGCCTAAGGTCACACAGCTGATGAGTGTCTAAAGCCAAATTTAAACTCAGGTCTAATTCCTGATTCCAGTCTCATCACTCTGTCACTATTGACTCTAACACTGAGCTACCTAGCTAGCTCCTATGTATATGTATGTATGCATGTATGTATATATATATATACATATATACATACATACATATACATATGTATATATATATATATGCGCTTGCAAAAATAAAATTCTGATGATGCAATTAGAAATGACAGTAAGAAAGGAAAAAATTATTTTCTAAAGAAAAAATTGTGGTTACAGAGGCAACTATACAAAGTGCTCAGATGGTAAAGTGCAATGCCTGAAAGATGAAAAGAGCATATAACTAAGTATAAATATTAAACATTGGTACAATAATGGAATGATGAGGATACGATCAAGGAAGATAAATAAAGAATCAAATTGAAATTAAAAAAACCTAAGTGTAATGAAAGTATTGTTGTCATACTCACTTATTTCTAGAGTGCAAGTGCTGGCAAGCATTAAAACTGGGATTCATGTCCAGGTCTTTTATGTGAGTGGGTGCAATATTCTTTCTCTAAACTATGTAACTTCTCAAAAAAGATGAGAAACTTAATTAAGGATTTCAGTCATAATGGTAGCCACAAAATAATCATAATATCTATAGAAAATTGGTGTTCAAATACTGCTTTCTTAATTATTATCTAATACAGGCACTATAACTATTATTGGAATTAAGAAGACATTTTCCTGAGTTCAAATCTAGCCTCAGACACTTACCAGCTATGTGACACTGTGGGGGTCCATCCTCTGCGGGGTCCTTGGAACCTGACAGGAGGGATAGAGTCGGCGAAATGAGTTGAGTCAACAAGTGGGTAAAGGCAGGAGCAGGTTGACTGACTGTCAGCTGCTTGGATTTATTTTTATAGTTTCAGAATCATGTATGTTTCAAGCAAGCAATCGGGATCATTTCCTTGGGTACAAGAGTGTACAATTTTCATCATCAATCATATAGTTCATATGGTTACAAGTTTTAATCATGTGATTACAAGTTTAAATAATAATCATATAGTTAATTGATTTCTTATCCCTACTCAGACCATGATGACCTTAACCTGTCTGTTACCTTATTTATTACTACATTGTATAATTGTTAATTCATTTAAAGTTATTAATTAAGCAATTCTTTTAATGGAAAGTTTTTTATGTTTTTTTTTGTGTAAGTAATGTTTTTTGATACACTCCCTTAACAATCTATAGTGAGGGTCTTTATGCTTGTTCACTCATCCGTTAACTCTTACAATAACCAATTTTTCTTTCAGGCCTTGTTGGTAGAAACCACAGTTTCTGTGACTTTTATTCTTTCCCATGAAACTAAGGCTGCTGGAGTTCACGTATCGGTCACCTGTGCTAACTATTTTCTCACCGTCTTTTTCATGTATTCCTGTGCATGGCAAGGGGGGCAAAACTATTAATTACCCTGTAATTCTATCTGACCCATCTTGTATCTGCTTTCCCTGTATATATTCTGGCATCTCCTTGGAATTCCCAGTGCTGGGTTTTCCAGAGATTTCATAAAGTTGAAGCCTTTTGTATGCCTCAGGGAGAGGCAGTCCTGTTAAATTTGGAAAGAGTTTACAATCTGTTTTATTCAAGGAATTTTTCTGAAATCCTTCCTTTATGGTCATTCCAGTATTAGGGTGAGTAAATATTGTAATCAATAATGAACCTATAAATATTGGTATGCATGAAATCCCTATATATATTGAAGAAGGAAATGTTGTTCCATCAGGCAGTGTAACTGCCTTGAGTCTTCTTGCTGCGACTGTGTCAAACTGCTTAGAAACCCTGGCTCCCAACATGACACTGTGCAAGTCATTTAACCCTCTTTGCTTTGGTTTCTCTATATAATGAGCTGGAGAAGGACATGGTAAACCACTTCAGTATCTTTGCCAAGTAAATCCAAAATGGGGTCAAAAAGAGGCAGATACAGCTGAAATGAATGATTAGCCACATTGATATTATATTTTATAACTATAGAAAGCAAGCCCCAGGTAGACAAAGTAGATTTTTCAATAAGTACAAAGTTAACAATAAGAGAAACTCTGTCATTTGATGAATCTATATTTAGTTATCTAAAGAGTATGCCGCACCATTAGGTGGCAGAGGAAATTGAGCATCTTAAATGGAAGTAGGAAGACCTGAGTTCAAATTTTACTTCAGACACTAGCTTTGTGTGACTCTGGGAAAGTCATTTAAACTTATTTGCCTCAGTTTCTTCATCTATAAAAGACAAGAGAAAGAAATGATAATCTACTTCTGTGTCTTTGCCAAGAAAACTTCAAATGGGGTGATAAAAAGTCAGATAAAATGAAATGACTGAAGAGCATTAAACAAATATCACACAATTGGATGTGATAAGAGGGAGAATTTTATGGAACATAGAGATAATTATATTTAATGGGATTGGTTCTAGGCTTATGGTTTCACTGGTACAAGCAACTCTTAGGTGAAAAATCTTCATCTGCAAATGCAGGTTGAATACACCTGAGCAACTTAGGATGCTAACAATCTGCCTAGAGCTCTAAGACTTCTCCAGAGTCACACAACTCTTAGAAATGGGAACTGAATCCAGATTACTCTGCCCTACACTATACTGTTTCTTATTCAAAATAAAACAAAATGTACAAGAGAGAGATGCAATTTCATTTAAGGTTTCCATCAGAGTTATAGAGGTTATAAAACAGAAATTCAGTCTCCTATTTCTGTAAGACATTGACCTGAGCCTTATAACATTAATAGGTCTCCTTAAAGAGATTCAGTGTTAATCAAAAGAGATTGGTATAGCTATCCACGAAGTAAAAAATAAAGTGGATGAAAAATACCTGATGTCTAGATTATAAAGTGCCTGAATAGGTGAACCATTCAATGTCTCCAAGTTCTACAATTTACTCCTTCCTTAACCTTTCCTTCTGTAATCTTACTCTTTAGATACTTATTTTTTGTATTTTTTTTTTTTAGGCTTTTGCAAGGCATTGGGGATAAGTGGTTTGCCCAAGGCCACACAGCTAGGTAATTATTAATGTCTGAAGCTGAATTTGAACTCAGGTACTCCTGACTCCAGGGCTGGTGCTCTATCCACTGCACCACCTAGCTGCCCCTGTATTTTATTCTTGAAAAAGACTATAACATCAAGGAAATGATGCCAAAATATTCAAGTGAATTACATTTAAGGGAGAGGGTGCTGTGAAAAATCAACATCATCTTTTCCTCCATAGTCACCTGGATGCAGTAGCCAGATATGGATCAGGATGATCTGATCACAAACAGCCCTGGTGCAGTAGGAGACCTTTAGTCTTTTAAAGCTATAGATGTGAATATGGCAGTTTGGCAGTTTTCTCAGTTTAAAATTTGACTAAGGCAATGTCCATTCATTCATTTAGGTCAGGTTAGGGAAAAATGAGGCCAAGAGACCAAGAAGGATCACTTCCAAAAAAAGAAAAAAAAAGTGAGAGGGTAAGATCCAAATTTTGAGAGGGTAAGACTCACTGATTAAGACTGGTAAGAAAGAAGAAAAAAAAAAGCAAAACTGTCTTTTGCATTGACCAAAGAAAATCAATCTGGGAGGGAAAGACCTTCAGGGTTCAGCCCAGGAACCAACTGCTAATTATCCCCTAAGTCTTACCCCAGTTTTCCAAGCTATTATTGTCATCCCTTGATTCTAGCCCAAATTATTTTCATTTCCTTTATATATATTTTATGTCTCTGTACCTCTGTTCAATTGTTTGTCCCCCATTAGGATATAGGATGCTTGAGGAGAAAGACTATTTCATTTTTGCCCTTGTATCCCCAAATATTTAGTATTGTGCTTGGCCATGCAGTTGTCTAATGAACATTTGTCCAAAGAAAGAATAAATAAATGGTTGCTAATTGCTAGCAAGCTTTTTTATACATTAGGATAATATTCTCTCAGGAATGATTTGATATTCCCCCAGAGAGAAAAAGTAATAGAATAAATAGGTGGATTGATTTATTTTAAAATTGTTTTTATGCTGAACTTAATGAACCCAGGGGAAAAAAATGAACATTTCAAAACATAATGTAAAATGTAAAAAAAAGAGAATTATTTGTGAAATATTGACATGCTATTATGAACAGCTTGCTTTATTATACTATTAAGATGTATTCATATCTATATCTATAAAGATATTTTATGTTCATTCTACATGCATATACAAACAGTATACCAAAGTTCTAAGTGAAGTTTTTTTGAGGGGGGAATTTCATTTTATTTTTCCAGTTACATGTTATAAAAGTTTTTCAACTTTCATTCACATACATATTTATGTTATGCAATTTTCCTCCACCCTCCCTTCCCACTCCCATCCCAGAAGTAGTCAACATTCTAGTACATTTATGTGAAGTTTTAAGTTCAATAATTAATTTTTTTTAGGTTTTTGTAAGGCAAATGGGGTTAAGTGGCTTGCCCAAGTCTACACAGCTAGGTCATTATTAAGTGTCTGAGACAGGATTTGAACCCAGGTACTCCTGACTCCAGGATCGGTGCTTTATCCACTATACCACCTAGCCCCAATAATTAATTTTATATGTGTATGTGTAAATATTTATTATTTCCACTTCAAAATTGTCCTGCTTGTCTTTTTCCATCTGAACTTCCTTCTCTTTACTTATGTAAGCCTTCTCCAACCCCTCCTTTATTCTAGTGTCTTCTCTCTCTCTGTTAATTATTTCCTATTTATTCTGTATAGAGCTTGCTTTGTCTCTATTTCTTTGCATATCATCTCTTCCCCTCCCCCACACACACCATTAGCTCCTTGAGTTCCTTGATTTCAGGAACTGTCTTTTGTCTCTTTTTATATTCAAAGAATAGCAAAAGGTCTGGCACCAAAAAAAAGAGAGAAGAAAAGAAAGGGAAAAATACTTAATAAAAGTTGATTGAGTAATGTACATTTTATTTATTTTTTTCCAGAATGATTAAAATGGATTTTATTAAGATATCTTAATAAAATAACACACCTTTTTCATGGTGGGAGAGAGGGACTGGAAATCCCAAAAGAAGGAGATCTTTTTTGCAGTTTGAAAAGCTTTGCTCCTACCCCTCATGCCAATCATAGGCTGGGGTTACAAATCTAATTGATTCATTTCTCCTGCCCTGCTCATTCTATTAAGCAAGAACAGATAGATCTCCTTGAGTATGTGCAAAGAAGGTGAAGACCTACCTTAGAAAGGTGCGGCACACCCACCTAATCTTAAATTTTTGATCAGATTGAGGCTACCCATGTAAAAGGCAACAATATAGGCAGAGCCCAGTCATTGTAATGTAAACTGACAATCCTCCCTTTACATTCTTGTAGAACCCAAATTCCCAGATATTCCTCACAATTTTCCCCTTTTCTTTTATAATAAGAATTTGGGTTCCATACCTTAGTAGTTCTTTCTTTCTTAAATCACAACCTTTGTTACTGACATAACTAGTGACTTTTTCTTCTGTCAAGATTTTTGCTTCCTTATTATCAGAGACATGGACTCATCCTATTTTCCATGTTTGTTCAGGAGCGGGTGTCAACTTTCTGATGTCTTTTACTACTTGCATATTGACATCTATCTTGATAGATTCAATTTACCACAAACTCCTCTTTTTCCAATCAACAGATTGAACTGCCAGCAAGTAGAGGCCCTAGCTGTCTAATTGGTAATTCTTCCACTCCAGCTTAGAATCTAATCAGGACATATATTGGGGTTCCAGAGCACCAACTCCCATCCAGGCCCATAAGTCTAGATAACAACACCTTTACCAGTCCTTTGGATAAATGGGTATAGGCAGTAGTCCCACAAATCCAATAATGTCCCTTTAGCGCTGGTTGGTCTTCCAGGAATATAGTTTCCCACTTTCCAACAAATGATTGGAAAAGTTCATCCTTACTTCCAAGGAGTCCTCCTAAATAAGCCATATAATCATCAAGATAATAGGCACATTTTCAAAGATACTGTACCTCCTTCCACTGGCAAGTTTTTATACCAATATCTTTAGATAGATCTTCTTGGGTTCAAAATTGACCAAACTTAATCCCTGATTTTGTGCCATTGGAGTAATGTACATTTATTAAAAAAGTTTCAGTCTTCTTCTGTTTTTATTTTTGGCAACATAGATCTCTCAAGAATACAACCAACAAACACCACAATTTTCATAACAAAAAAGCATAAATCAGCAAAAGAGATGTCCACACTTGACAAGTTCAAATATATATATCTTTTTCTGTATTTGAGTCCCTCATCCCTGTCAGTGGGTGAGCGGTATACTTCATTATCCACCCTCTTGGAGTCATATAGATTAATTTCTAATATAAATTTAAAAATACCTTCTTCTCTTGGATGAGATGGTTTTAGTTTAATCTCTCTCTCTCTCTCTCTCTCTCTCTCTCTCTCTCTCTCTCTCTCTCTCTCTTTCCATGAACTTATCTAATTCTATGGATGCATAATTTCCAGGTGTTTGAAGAATTTAAACCATTGAAGAATAGGTAACAATGGTAGCTGATGTCTTCTTGATAAGGTATATAAGAGAGAGTAAAAAAGAAAACAGAATTCTCTAGTAAGAAGAGTTTAGCCATTAGCAGCCATGGGGCTTGATTTATCTTGTGATGTTTGCATAAGACAACACACTTGTACAATGTCACAAATTTCAGGAGCAATGATAACATTGAATTGGGGGAATTGGGACTTTGAACTAAAGAACATTTCCCCACAGTGGTTTAAAAAAAAACAGTTCTGTTTTATTTTGTTTTGTTTTCCATAAAGAGGACTGCTATTTTGTTGGAAGAAAAACTGGACTTGTGTGCTTCCAGAAGAAAGGAGATAATTAAAGAAGGTTTCACTATTTAAGTTCTTTTATTTTTCTGTGATGGGAAAACATTCCAAATAGAAAAAGCTCAGAATATTATAAAGTAACAGATTTTTAACACTAAGGCATGATATTTTGCTAAAAAAAGAAAAGAAAACAAAAGAAAACAAAAAATAAACATAAAAACATTCTCCCACAGTGAGAAGGGGTGAAAATTTCTTAATCTTAATACCAAGAAGAAAACCTTTGTCTGGCAAGGCTATTTCCCTGTATTGTCAGGGAGGCATTGGTAAAAAATGATTTGTTTTATGGTTATAGTGAATTCTCTTAAGTAAGTTATCCTTTATGACAAATGCTTTAAACTGCTACCGGACCATGAACAATGAAGAAGAATTCTAGAGAACCCAAATGCCAATTCTTTTCAAAGAAAACAGTTGATTAAAAGGGTAACAAGGATTATAACCATTATTTTTGCAACTGCCTATTACTGCTATCAATCAGTTTCCATTTCAAATAGGACAGAATCTCTCTCTCTCTCTCTCTCTCTCTCTCTCTCTCTCTCTCTCTCTCTCTCTCCATCTCTCTCTGTCTCTCTTTTTGTCTCTCTGTCTGTTTCTCTCTATCTCTCTCTGTCTCTGTCTCTCTCTTTCTGTCTTTCTGTCTCTCTCCTGTCTTTGTCTCCCTCTGTCTCTGTGTCTGTCTGTCTCTCTCTCTGTCTCTCTGTTTCTCTCTGTCTTTTTGTCTCTCTGTCTCTGTCTCTGTCTCTGTCTCTCTCTCTCTCTCTCCCCCTTCCTTCTTCCTCCTTTTTCCCTTCCCTTCTTTCACACACATACAAATTCCCATACATAAGAAATAGCCCTCTAAAACCAGAAGATAAAAAGAAACAAAAACAAAGTTCAAGCAGATGGACAGACGCATGTATTTGTCAGTGTGTGTGTGTTTGTGTGTGGGGGTTTGGGGGTGGCATGTGAGCGCTGCATGGTCTTTGTAGTTATCATCATCTTCATTGTTGTGCTTACCTTTTATGCAGCATCTACTATGTACAAATTACTGGAATAAGAACTAAACAAATATCATCTCATTTGATTCTTCCCCACAGCCCTGGAAGGTAGGTGCTATTTTTATCCTTATTCTACAGCTGAGGAAATCAAGACAAATAAAGACTAAGTTACTAGTGTTTGGGTAAAATCCAATTTGGGGTTAACACTGCTGAAAAGTTACTACTTAGTTCCTAGACTACTCCCATCCTTGATTGGGAAGTTCCTCACTAGTATCTTACTAGTCCTTAAGAAGGGCTTTATCTTTTGTTCTACTCACTTTCCTAAAGGGAAAAGTCTGAAAAGGGTTTTAGCCTGGAAAAAATATTATTTTCTTACTATTAGAATAATACCCTTTGGCTATTATTATTAACATCATATATTATAGATTACAATATTATTAGTATTATCATCTTTTGATTCTTTATAATTATCAAGCCTATCATCTCAATTTTGTTCCATTTTAATCAGTAGCAGAATGCACTGCCCTAGTAATTCTTTAGAATTTTTATGTTTTTCTTTAACAAATCAAATGCAGTAAAAAAAAAAAAAGTAAGTTGAGGTTCAGGTCATTGTCTTCAAATCGGGGGCAGAAAGCAAAGAAGTGGGTGGAGACAACACTTGGTGGTCCAACTTATTTGGGTTTCCAGTTCACTCTTTAATGTCCTGAATTTTAGCCATAAAACTATGAATTTAAGAAAGCTGTCTGGGGTCAAGGCAGTCCAATTTAATGGGGATTAGAACCTAAAGGTACATTATTCTTTTGTTAGCCTGTGCCAATAGATAATTCACTTAATCTTTGGAAGGTCAATATTGATGGATGCCCAACTGAGGGATTTTTGATTTTGTTTTCCCAAACTGCACGTGGATTTTGATCTCAGCAGCAGATAGGACTATGTTATTGATGTTGTTTGAACTCAGATTCATTCTTTTCAAAATCTAATTTGAATTAAAAAAATGTATTTTGGATTTCCATATGGAGCAGGCTTATGTCAAGAACGTAGATCTGGATATTGAGGGAAGCTACTGTTCTATTTATATTTGTGTTCCCAACATCTTAAATAATGCATGCCAGAAAAAAAGGACTTAACAGGTATTTTTCCATTTATTATATTTCATTCGTTTTTATAATCAAGCACAATGGAGAAGACAGATACGTACATATACTAGCACAAAAGTGAGAAATTGTAATGGGAATGGTAACAGGGGAATGACAAACAGTACAACAGGAACACATTGGAAGGAGGAATCACACTCATTGTTGTAGAATTCGAAAATACCTGGATAAATGAGTTGCTATTTGAGATAAACATGAAAGAAAACTAGCATTTCCATGGGATAATATTTGCCAAGGGGGGCAGTGATGGAGGAACAGGACTGCAGATGTAAGAAATCAGGAGAGCATAACTAATGGAATACTACAGATGTGGGAAATCATGAGATATGCTTAGAAAATAGAAGTGACCTATTCTGGCTGCTTTTGTTTTCCCATCTGTGAAGTATTCTGCATATCTATGCATTAATATGCTAGACCAAATAGTATGATATCTATACTCCTGGAAAAGATAATGATTTTTATTTCCTCTAGCTGTTTGTAAAATATGGCACTTTGCTATGATTGTCAGGCAAAGGATCATGGTAAATATTTTGATGATGAAAAGACAGAGGATTTGAATACACCTGAATGTATGATGGGCAATCACATTTAAAGGCAATAGTTGAGTCATTGTGGATGCTATTCTCTTCTTATAGTTTGTTGATGTTCTTGCCTTATTACATATTTATAGAGTACATTTATTCTACTTGGTGATATATAAACAACAGATAAGAAATGTGGGAACTCAACCTTACAAGTTCCTGAATTGGAAAAGAAAGCTAAGCAACACCTTTGTATAGATCAAGTCATGAGGGGAAATTATTGAATGTTTTATGTACTTTTCTTTTTCAAACCTCTGTTATCATTTCTTTACACAGTAAAGGTTGCCATTCTCTCTTGCTAAATTCCACAACAGTATCATGATCAGGGCTAAATGATAGTTTCCAAAATAAACCAAAGCAATTTGTAAGAAGGACCTGAAGAAAAAAAAAAGAATGACCTGAAGACCTCCTTTCATTATCATCTTTGATTTTTGTATGTATCTCAGTGAAGCAGAACATTAACACAATATCTGACACATATTTTGCAATCAATGACAACCTATTGATTTGGCTCAATGACTTTAGAAATAAATACAAATTCAGTTCTCAATTAAAGAAATTTTTACTTATTTAACATATTTATTTTATTTATTTTTATTTTTTACTTACTTTATTATTTTTAATATATAATCTACTATGTTTCGGGTTCTTTGATAGATATTGGAATATACAGATGATGTGTATGAGAAAAAAGTTAATGTTTGCTTATTTAAAAAAGTAAAATAAAATAAAATATATTTACATAAAAAAGGAATATATAGATGAAAACGTAATCTATTGCTTTTAAGAACCTTAAAGTCTGAGAGGACTTTGAAACACTTTAGATAGATATAAATAGTCACTCAAATGTATATACATATTTTACATTTGTCTAGTTAAATCAATGCATATTAATGTTCAAATAAAATAATTTCAAAAGAGATAGAGTACTAACAATAAGGTTGAAGTAAGGCCACATTTAAGATAATGACAACTAAGCTTTGGAAGAAAACTAGGAAAATCCAAGAAGTGGAAGATAGGAGAGAGAGAATTCTAGGCACAAGGGACAACCTTGTGATGGGATAGTGCATGTCTGTATTCCTCTCCACTGTTGATTCCCTAGAGTTCTAAGCTTCAATAAATTAAACTCATTGGATATCCAAAGTAACTAAGGCATCTAGAATGAGTTCTTGGAAATGGAAGTCTATCTGCTTCCCTATGAAGTCAACTAAATCAAATCAGGTAAGAAGCAGACAGGTTAAACAGTAGTGGGATCACTATTGAGGCACTTTCAAACTTGGCAAGAAAAGAAGATACAGATTTTAAGTACCAAAACAAATTCAAATAAACTTAATAAACCATTTTCTTAGAGCCCTCACCACTTTCAAATTTCTGAAGATCAAAGTCCATCTCTGCCTCCTAATAAGCTGAGTGAGACATAATTTCTCTAACTCTCTGTTTCTTTTTGTTATGTGTAGCTTTTCTCTCTACCTAGAGAGGTAAAAGAAAAAGATATATTGCTATGGTCAAAGTTGAATGTTTATTTGCAAACTCTAGCCTGCTTAAGTGAAAGGGATATTGTGTTTTATTTACCTTTAAATAGGCAAGGGGGTATCCCATTGAAAAGGAACCTGGTTCAGATGTGAAATTTATCCTAAGTTTTATTTCAGGTTTTACTAGCCAAAGAATATATATACCTTGGACATAAAGTAAATTGCCCTGGACTGGTGCTCTATACAATAGAGTGGTGGGTTATTCATATATCATTTTTATTGATATTTTATTCACCATTTAATAATGAGTTCAGGATGCTGATTTAGGACACATTGATAGTTGTGTGATCATCCTTACTAACCCAATTCTTCATGTTGTATTCTGGATATCACGGCTCATATTTCTAGGAAATGTCTAGTTTTATCTCAACTAACATTATGCTTTGTTATGCCTTTTTATTTTGTAAGCTAAATAAATGTATTTATTGTTATTGAATAGGTCTTCAAAACCCATTTTATTCATTCAACTGCCCATTTGAAACCTCTCAATCATCACAACATGTTTTCCTATATCCAAAGGGCTATATTCAAGTACTTTGGAAATTCATCTTTATGTAGAGGGAAAACAGCAGGTTGAAACGCCAGTATTTTTCCAATTAGACCCCACAGGAAACCTCTGTTAAAATGTTCAGAAAGAGATTGGAGAACATCCACCTTTTGAAAGCAAACTAATCATGCATTCATCTGAACTTAGCTTGCTAAGTTACTAATTTAAATGTGGAATTAACATACAGTGGGTAGAAACCAAAGTTATACTATATTGAGGGGTCCAGGAGAAATTGCAATAGACTACCATTTCTAAAACTCTGTTCCAGGGAGATATAGTGGACTATGTGATAAGAATAAAGGTTCTATGATTAAAAAAAAATCTATGATTCTATTAGCTATTGATTTCTCCATTAAAATAGAGTCAGCATGATATGGTGGAATTAATGATTATATATAATATGTAATATAATTATATTAAATATATAATATATTATGATAACATATAATTGTTATATAATGTTTAACATATAAATATTATATATAATAATGTTAATTATAATTAACTTATGATCAAGAAAGATCAGATATGTGACTATGGACAAGCTGTTCTCTGAGTCTTAGTTTTCTAAGCAACACAATGGAGGTATGATATACCACTAGTAGTATTTCTAATTTGCATCTAGTTGTGAGTTGTGAAGATGAGAAATGAATGAATAAAGCATTTAAGCACTATGCACCAAACATTATGCTAAGTGCTAGGAATATATAAACAAAAAAATCTGTAAATCCCTAATCTCAAGATGTTCATACTTGGGATAGATAACATAAAAAAATAATAAACATAATTTTAAATAATACTATAAAAATACTTCATTTCAGAGCTTATCCCATAATAAGTGTTTTATAAATATTAGCTATATTGCTATTATTAGTTATTGATGATGATGATGAAGAAGAAGATGATGATATGGTAGCCCATCCCACTTTTGGATGCTTTAATTTTTAGAAAGTGTTTTTATTGATTTTGTTTCATTTTTCTTTACTTTACATGCAACTTATATTTGTCTCTTCACAGTTTCTGCCTGTGCTTAATAGTTCCACCATCAGAAATCCAAAAAAAAAAAGTCTAATCTAGTAATGTCAAACTCAAATAGAAATGTGGACATTAAAGAGGAAATGAAGACCTCTGGAGGCAACGCATTGACTCATAAAACCACACATTAACATTATCGATATCTTATTCTATTTTTAAAATGCATTTTGTTGTATATTTCCCAAGTCTATTTTTAATCTGGTTTGGTTTGCATTAGGAGGGTTCCAATGGTGCCCACTGGTCATATTTTGACTCCTCTCTAGTCTAATCTGTATAACACTTGTTAGTCCTTCCAATAATTGAAGACAGTCATCATATCCTCTCTGAGTCTTCCCCAGTTTAAACATATGCAGTGGTATCAACTGATCTTTATATGAAATGTACTCTCATTCTATCAGTTATCCCACTCTTGATTCTCTGCATCTCAACAATGTCTCCTCTCAAAGAGTCATAGCTTAACAATATCCTCTTTGCACTGGAATATTCACATCCAGACACAGCATACCAGATGTGTTTTGACTATCTCAGAGTACAGAGGGACTCTAAATCCCTTAGAATTAAGCAGATGTCTGAATATATGAAAAACTCAGTCACAATTATATCTTCACTTTGTTCCCAATTTACAACCTGTTCTCTGAATTCCTCACATTTATTTCTTCTTTCTGCCCAACTGATTTGATGATTAAAAAATCCCCTTCTGATTCTACCTCATTTGATCTTTACTCAAATGCTCTTCACCATGGTAACCCCTGAATTTCCTCACATCAGCATACCTCCTTTATTTGGGCTGGTTATTCTTTATATAGTTCCTAAAACTATTTTATTATTCATCTCGATAAATGAATCTCTGTAATATCAGGTGATATCTCTTCATTTTATGAACTCTAATTCCTTTTGTCTGTTGCCTAAACTATGACAATTTGTGTACAAGAATATGAGTCCATGGTTTCTCTCATCAGTTCCTGTCTTGATTTTTTCTCATGAGAAATTTTTGATATCTCAAATATTATTCATATTTCTTCATTGTAGGTATACTCCTTAGTCTCTAGTTTAGTGGGATATTCACAAGTAGTTTTCTCTCTCTTCTATCCATTTAAAAAATTAAAATCTTCCTTTTTGTATTTGATGTATTTCATCTTCTCCCCATCTCTTATATGCCAAATTAATAGATAGCTCAGGTCTAACCATGACCTTCTTCTGTCAAAAAACCTTTACTATGTCCCTACTTCCTCTAAAATAAAATAAAATAAAATAACATCCTTTCCATTTAAAGTCCTTCATAATCTGCCTTCAAGCTATCATTCCAGTCTTATTTTATATTATTTTCCTTTGTATAGTTTTCACTCCAGTCAATAGAGCTCACTTGCTACACACTCATACACACACACACACACACACACACACACACACACACACACAAACACACACACAACACGTATTCACCTTCTCTCATTCCCTCCATACCTCTGTAGAGAATTAGCTCTTGGAGAGCAAAGTTCATTTTGCTTTTTGTCTTGTATGTTCCAGTGCCAAGAATACTGGCTGGAATATAGTAGGTAATTTAAATTATTTTTGAATGACTTATGTTCACTAGCACACCTATATATTACCAACAAAGTTTAACAAGAGTAATAGAGACATTTCATTGAAAATAATTATAGGCAATATAAAATATTTGAGGGTCTACCTGACAGTACAGGAACTTTATGAATACAATTACAAGACACTTTCCACACAAAAAAGTCAGATCTGAACAATTGGAAAAATATAAATTACTCATGGGGAGGTTGAGTCAATATAATAAAAATGACAATTCTACCTAAATTCATTTCCTTATTCAGTGTCATACCAACCAATGAAAATTATCTTATAGAACCAGAAAAATCATAACAAAATTCATTTGGAAGTATAAAAGGTCATTAATACCTAGGGAATTATTTGTTTTTCAATAAGTAAAGGAAATTGATCTGCTTGTACCAGATCTCAAACTATATATATCACAGAGTGGTAATTTTGAAAACAATCTATTACTGGCTAAGAAATAGAGGGGTGGTCAGTGGGATAGACTGGATATACCACAGATAGTAGGTAATGACAATAGAGTCTAGCAGTAGAGATAGTGAACACAGTGATAGACTTGGAGTCATGAAAGTCTGAGTTCATATTCTGCTACAGATTTTAGTTAAATGATGCTGGTATGTTATAGAACTCTCTCATTCTCAATTTTCCCCTCTGTAAAATGGCAACAATAACAGAACTTAATTCACAAAATTTTTGTTAGATGAGATAAAGCATGTGAAGTGTTTTGCAAACTTTATAGAGACTTATAAATGCTAGCTATCATAATTATCGATATAATTGTCATTTATCATTGATGTGACTAAGACTAATGCTAAAACTTCAATTCTATTTTTACTTCATTTCTACTTCTATTTTTCTATTTTTACTTTTCTACACTTCTCTCTAAATTTAATTGAAGTTATGATTTGTACTTTTAAACTCCTTAAAAGAGGATTTCTTAACCTAGTTTCCATGAACTTTAAAGCAAAAAAAAATTGTAGCTACATCTTAATATAATTATTTTTCTATTATTTTTTCAGCCATTTAAAAGCATTATTGTGAAGAGTTCATAGAATTTACTAAATTGCAAAAAAGAGGATTCATGATAAAAATACTTAAGAACACATTTCCTGCAATCTTATTGTTGTGATGATAAATATACAGTATCTGGAGTATGTAAACATGAACACAAATAAATATGGCAAAACTTAAAATATATTAAGTACTTAAGTCCTATGAAGGAGAGATCATTTTAAAATACATAGGATATGTACTGCTAGGTAATATATACTTTAAAAAGCATATAGTTATTTATACCAAATAGGAACCTTTGAACAAAGGAATAAAATATTTTCCCACAATCCTCACTCATACAATATTATATCAAGTCAATCTAAATGACACTGCCTAATGTTTGATCTTTTGGGAGAGCTGTTAACTGGTCAGTACCAATCACTGAAATTAGTTTTGCAAGGAAAGCCTGTCTTGATATCTCTTGAGTTTTTTTTTTATCTTTCACCCATCACATACATTCTTTCTTTTAAATCTTTGAATCTACCTCCTATCTCCTTGACCTTATATCTTGAACAGAAGGAAGATGTGGGGATTGGGAATCTAGGGAACAAGTGAAGTTCCCTAGATATGATTCCATACCTGATTGCAACTGAAACTTTATAGTTTGTTATTTTGTCAGGGTTTTTCAAACAGACTGGACTTCCCAGACATAAAAATCAATCATGGCAGCATTGGGTAGAACCTCATGAATCAGTCTTACTAAAAACATACTAATACTTTGAAGATATAAAGCACATTATTTTGGTTGCTGTGGACAACACTCCAAGAATAGGAATTAGACAAATGACAAAATATTTCTGTAACATATGCATTTATAAATATGATTCCCTTGCACTTAGCAAAGGGCAAAGCTTGCTGCAAAGAATGGGGGGAAAAGACAATTTTTATTTTAATGAAAGAATAAAACCAAATCATAAGAGGTAAGATGCTTGATGCTACCAAAAGCTATAGACTATTCTCTTGTAATATAGATAATGGGATTTTAGTCTATGGAAAAATTTATAACTTTTAGCTAATGCAACATATTGCTGCACATAAATATAATTATACAGCATATTCACAACTGAAGAAAGCGGCCAGAAAGAAAAAAAAGTCTCTGAGCCTGCTTTCTGATTTCTTCCCTGTCTGCATAGTAATTTTACTCACAAGTCTGAATAAAACTCACACTGTTAATATGTTATGTAATAATGCAAAATGTCTCATTTACATAGTCAATTGCATTAAGTTGTTGAAATCTAAAGAGCTCCCCCAGTTTGGCAAAAATTGAGATATAAGTTTTGTAGGATTGTTCTGAGCTTGATATTGAAATTCTTGAAAAAAGTGTTCATTTAGATGGTCATAAAAAAACCATGTCGGGCCAAGATGACAAGAATACAATCCTAATCTAGGAGATTCTAGCCTGAGTCTGCAGTTGGGAGATCTAGGTTGAGGGGTTGGTTTTCTGTTGGTGTGACCTTGGGAAACTTGCTTGATCGTTCTCTAAGTCTTAGCTCCAACATTTATAAAATACAGACAATACCACTTCTCCAGTGAGGTAGAATAGTATAATTGATAGAAAGTTAATTTTGGAGGCAGGAAAATAGGCATTAAAGTCCTGTTTGACACATATTAACTTAATGACCCTTCATGACTAAACTTCCTCTAAATAGTAAGATTAAGAACAGATGCCTAACTGCATTGGCACAAAGAATGGTCTCATCCCAAAGGGATGGGTGTTTCCTATGTCAATGAAAAGTCAGGATTAGTTACAAAGAAAAAGATAGCAAATCAAAAATATTTGCTTTACCCACCACTAAAGATTTTTACGAAAATTAAATTAGATATTATAGGAAATGCTTTGAAAAAATTAAAACATTAAGTGGTTACGAACTCTTCATTTTATGAAATTATTACTGATCCAGTAGATGGAACTGCAATCGTATTTGTTTCTTCAACCAGTATTTATTTAGAACCCACAATGTTCCAGCTACTATGCAGAATAACAGCAACAACAACAGCAACATTAACAGCCATTCAATTTTGGGAAACATCACACTGTAGGCACAAACAAAGAAACGCAAAACCCTCAGTGTGCTACATAGCTTCCCATGGGAAGATGGAAAGAGGAAAGGGTTATCCATTGTGATCCAAGGTAGTAAAGTCCAGAGAATGAAGAAACACTAGTTTTGTCCTTTAAATGGAGTTTCCAGTAGGAATTCACCAGTGGAAAATGGGGGTCATGTGGGTGAAGAGAGAAAGTAAAAGCCTGAAGTAATGTGTCACTGGAGAATGGGATGAACAAGAGGTATATCCAGTATCAAGGAAGATAGCCAGAGTTACTATGTTTTCTAGAGGAGGGTTAAAAGATGGAAAGAATTCAGAGGATTGGTCCAAGATAAAGGAATATTCGCTCACTTTCTGGGGGTACAATGGAAAAGGAGCCTAGAATTGAAGCAAGTTTCAAACAATAAACCATATATATATATATATATATATATATATATATATATATATATATGCTGGAGATGAATGAAAAAGAGAATTAGGAAGGGTGAGTAGGAAAATGCATTGTATAATTTGATATAGAAAAACAATAGATTGAGAGAAGATGAGATGCATGTTCCCTAGTCCCAAAATGCAGATGCAGTATGTTTCAATATAATATCTTGCATCTTCTATCTCTATGTCTTTGCACTAACTCTCCCCTAAGACTAAAATTCTCCGTCTCACCTCCACCTCTCAGAATTCCCCACTTCCACGAGGGCTTTCCTAGTCCGTTCTCCCAACTTCTAGAGCTTTCCCTTCACAGTTTGCTTTCCATCTACTCTGTGTGCTTATATACACACATATTTGTATGTATACACATTAAAATATGCGTATTTATAGTTCACTTACTCATTTGTTTGTATTTTGCTTGTAAGTTTATAGCTCTTTAAGGGCAGGCAATTTTTCCTTAAACCTTTTTATCCCAACCATTAAAAGCACAATGACTAATTGAAAGTACTTACTCTTTCTCAATTCCCCTAGAGACCCTCCCTCTAATTGCAGGTTGCGGGGCTCCCCTCAGAAACTCCATTTAAAATTGGCATCAGGCCATCAATCTCTATTTTCCACAAGACTGTATTTCTCCATCATGCCTGAGGAAGCACTTTATCCTGAAAGATCACTTTAGTCCTAGAGCTCACACCTCAGAAGTATTCTCTGACTCTTGGGACTCTTTCCATAAACTGGAAAGTCAAGGGCTTTCTAAGAAGTGTCCAAGTCAATCACCTCTTCATTTCCTATTATTTCCTTTTCAAGACTTCTCCCCGTAAGTTTAGGAGAAAAATTGTAAAACTCAAAATAAATAAAATCTTTAAGTACAAAAAAAAAAGACTTCTCCCTCAAACCCTTACCACTAGGTACCTTTTTTCCCTTTCTCCCAGTGTCTTCCCTGTTAGAATGTGAATTCAGTGAGGGCAGGAACTATTTATTTTTGCTTTTCTTTGCATTGTTAGCACTTAACCCAGTGTTTGTTCCATACTAGGTGCTTTCAAAAGGCTTGCTGACTGTTGTTCTTGAAGGTTGATTGTTTGATTAACCAGGATTATTCTCCTCAAGACTGATCCTGATTATTTGTCTGGTTGATTGTTTGAAGCTTTGTCCTGTCCCAGAACAATGGTAATGAAGATATATGAGGTTATTTCACTAAGTACAGAAAAAGGCAATAGACTCCAAAGGTTGAGAGAGGTGGGAGTCCATCTTAGTATGATCTAAGAAAATAGCTCCTTACACAAAGCTTACATGAAGTGTTCTCATTCATCTATACTTTCTATTCTGCTCTTTGAGTGGTGATTCCCAGTATCTGCCCCATTTCCATTTGTAAATTTTTAGTGTGTTCTCTCTTAAATTTCCTTCTCTTTTAAATATTTCAAAAGTTTAATTGAAACTTTTTATTTTGTTCTTTCTTTACATCCTTCTCTGTCAACCTTATTAACCTCTATTCCAAATAAAAGTATTATGTAGCAAAAAATAATTATAACAAAGTAAAACACATTGATGTTATATTGATTATATTTGAGAATATACGTCTTACTTTGTACTTAGAATTCATAAACTTTATGCCAAGAGGTAGGAGTCATATTTCTCCATTAATCTAATCCTGTTGTGATTCTATTGGTCTTAGTTCCTAATTCATTCAAAGATGTTTCCCTTTACAACATATTGGTCATTTTATACAAAATTTTCTTGGTTCTATTCATTGCATTTTGGATCAGTTATTAATGGCGTTCTCTGGATTTTTTGGAAACTATGACTTATTATGGCAAAATAATATGCTAATACCATCCTATATTAAATTTGTTCGGCCATTTCCCAATTTCCCATTTCCATAGGAGGTACCATTTTGGCTGTCATTTCTTTGCTACAAATAGAGCTATTAAACACCTAATAATAATCAAAATAATAATAGCCAACAATTATGTTGCACTTCCTATGTTCCATAGACTACATAAAGTGCTTTATAATTATGAACTAATTTGATTTTCACAACAACTCTGGATGACAAGTGTTATTATTTTTCATATTCTGTAGTTGAGGAAGCTGGCAATCAGAAGTTAAATAAATTTGCTCAAAGTAACCCAATATATATATATATATGACACTGGTTTTGGACTCAGGTTTTCCTGACAACAAGTCCAGGGCTCTAATCACTTTTCTTCCTAGCTATTGAATATATCTGTAGATGTGGATCTTTTAATTTATTTAATTTCTTTGCATTATAAGCCTAAAATTTTATTGTTTGGTCAAAGAGAAGGCCTGGGTCCTTTTATTCTGTTTTGTTTTAAAGTAGGGGCATTTAGAGTTGGATCACTTCACAGAATCATGAGCAATTCATTAAAATACTTGCATTCCCACATTCCCTTCAACAACTGTAATTTCTTTTTGTTATCAGTGCTTTCTGATTGAGATAAAGTGCAGAATTTTCTTTTTAAATTTGCATTTCTCTATCCATAATGATATGGATTGCTTATCTATATGGATAAGAAATAAGATATGCTTGTATTTCTTCTCTTGATTATGTATCTATCAGGCTGGGCATTTGGTCTTGGATATTTGTATTGATTGCTTAATACAGATATCATAGTATCTGTATTATCAGGATTAATATATTGCAAAATTCTCTTGCAAAGTAAATTTATTCACATTAGGAATTTTATTCTTTAATCTTTCAAAGCATTTTTGATCCCATCAATGTGCCAACTCTCTCCACTAAAACAGGTCTCAGTAGACAATTTTATAACTTCCTGTGGCCAAAACAATCCATCATCTCTTAGACAGCACTCTAAGGATGGACTACTCTAAATTAAACCAAGTGATCTGCTTCTGTCAAATATCCAGTCTGCTACTTTTTCTGCTTTCTAGGGTCTTTCAGGGTCGATGGCATATCGCAAGAAGATTTTGAAGTAGGATTTTGGTGGAAATGAAGGAAAAACTTAACTATATATTTTCTCAATAGAAAATTCAACAGAATACATTTGGCAATATGCCATTGCCTGAGTATGTAGGTGCATTTAATGGATTAATATAATATTTATAATTTGATGAACCCCAAATATTCTTTACAATAAAGACTTTCCATTAAGTAATAGAAATAGCAACTTATTCAAGTCCTTTTATACTGTTTGCCTCCCATCAATTTCCTCTCCAACGATTCAACCCAAATACTACGTCTTGAGGTAATTCTCTTAACACTGAATGTTGATAATTGAGTGTTAATAATGTATATGCAATCAATCTATTGATTATCTCTCACTTCTTCTGTGTAGGTTTTGACATTCTTTTCCATATATGTAGCTTCCTAATGACATCTTTTTTTTAATGATAACCTATATGCTCATTCTTGCAAGTAATTCTTGGTCAGTAATGTATCATAAGCTATTAGGTGCACCATGTGCAACCCCATTGTCTTTTGGTAATTCTCAGCCTCCATTCTTCAAATTCATCTTGCACTGCTAACAGATATATTGCATCACTGGAAGAATATTTTGCTAAAAAAATGAACCCTAGTGTATTTATCTTAAATTTTAAAAAATAAAAAGTATAATTTCCCACACAATCCTTATTCTTCTTGATGTTTTGTAATGTGTACAGGTGAATGTTTGTTAAGATTATAATGAACAATAACCTTTTAAAAAAAGTTCCCTTAGGGGCAGCTAGGTGGCGTAGTTGATAAAGCACCGGCCCTGGAGCCAGCAGTACCTGGGTTCAAATCCGGCCTCAGACACTTTATAATTACCTAGCTGTGTGGCCTTTGCCTTGCAAAAACCTAAAAAAAAAAAGTTCCCTAGTAAAATTTGTGGATCCCTTGTAATAAGCTTATGCAATTAAATAAGATAGGCAAATAGATGACTTAGAAGAAGTGAATACTAAAACTGAGGAGAGTATAGATCCATTAGAGTATATATAATTGATATATACAGTTAAGGGTGGCTAGGTGGTGCAGTGGATAGAACACCAGCCCTAGAGTCAGGAGTACCTGAGTTCAAATCTGGCCTCAGACACTTAATAATTGCTTAGCTGTGTGACCTTGGGCAAGTCACTTAATCCCATTGCCTTTCAAAAATAAAATAAAATAAAGATATATACAATTAAGAATTAAGAAATTTAAAATTGTACCTTCAGAATATGACCAGAGAATTATAATGATAATGTATTTCTTCTTCTTCTTCTTCTTATTATTATTAGTTGTTTATCCTTCATTCTTGAAGATTATGTTTCACACACATATTCATGTTATATGCAATCATACATACAATATAAAATATTGATGTTCCTTAAAAGATTTTATTCTTAATTATTTTATTGTGGATATGAAAGTTTGGAAGTAAAAAATCAATCAGTAAACAATCATTGATTCTACTCTGCATTTGCTTCTTTGACTGGTTCAGCTCCATAGAATATATGATCCAATACTGCTTCATGTCTCCTTACCCCTAGCTTTCTTGCCTCATTGTATTTAAATTGCATTTAAATTGCAAGCTCCTTACAGTTGGAGATGGTTTTTCTTTTTATTGATTATATACTAGCACTTATTACAGTGCTGGATACATAATAGGTGCTTAGTAAATGTTTATTGGATTGGATTAGATTTTTAAACATTGATTAGTGCTGGGGATAGACAAGAGTAAAGCATTCTCGGCTTTCAGATGGTTAATATTCTCTCAAGGGAGACACCATGCTCATGTGTTGGTACCTACAAAAGACATATAACCTTATAAGGTATGGACAGTATTACCAATGGATGTGATTAGGAAAGGCCTCTTGTGGTACATAAGCAAAATTCCCTCTATGGGTATAAGGTTTCTGTATTGGATATTGAGGCTGGCTGGACTTGGGCACAGGATATGACCTGAGACAGTCACTGCCAATCAGGAAAGCAGGGTTCCCAATGAAAGAGCAATGGTAGGGACAATGAAGTTCAATTTTAATGCACTGGAATTCGTTCTTTAGGGAATTCAAGGGTTAAGAAAACAAAATCCCTCTTCACCAAATTATCTATGCAGAAAATCTGAGTCACCCACTGATTACTTCAAGGTACCAAAGCTTCTTTTAATATTAATGCCTTAGCATACTGAATTTTCCCCCTTTCCTGTATCAGTTGAGTTGACATGTTTCTCTTATAATATAGCTTTTGTTTCAGAACTGGCTGTCCTGCCTACCTAATCAGATCACCACCCACTCTCTTCCTTATAAACACAGCTTCTGGAGCCTCTCTTCTCCCTGTCTGACTTCCAGGGCAGCAGTGGAATGTTCCCGTAGGAAATGACTCAGTAAGCTATCAAGGAGAAAGCATCCCCAAACATGAACATGGGAGGGAGGAATATACATATTCCCCCAAATGGAGGGATTCCTGCCTAGAGGGGATGTTCAAAGGTGGGAGTTTTATTCAGATAAGAAGAAGCTAATGATGAGAAAACTTAGCTACTTAAATGCTGTGATTCATACCATCCTAGATTTAGAACTGGCAAGAGCTTAGAGGTCACCGAGTCCAATTCTTTAATGTTAAAAATGAAAAATTTCAGGCTTAGTGAGGTTGTGATTTCCCCAAAGTCACACAGCTAGTAAGTATCAGAGGTAAAATATGAAAGGAATTTTTTTTCCTTTTTGCTCCCCATATAGCACACCATCGATTATAATGTGATTCAAGAGAGTTTCTTAATTACTAATATGACAAGCAATTAAATAGTGAGATTTGATTACTTAGCCTACCCCACATATGGGTTTGATACACTGAGAAAACTGCTTTGTCAATGCTAAAGCTTTATTTAAATGTATTTGTAGCACATCTGTTGGGGTTATTTTCCCAATTCTCCATCACTTCAAATGTCTTGGTCCCCAGACACTATTTTCCAATAGTTCTGTTAGGGTTCTTGAGAGTTAGGCTTTCTAGTATGGTGGCTCACGAGCTCTCATCAGTTTTATCCTTTCAGCAATCATGTCAGACTTGTTGAATTAGGTTTACAAAAGATATTACTAAACCAGGAGTAATCCCAGTATCTACAAAACATTCCCAAACTAGGAGGGGAAAGATGTACTCTGCCTTTGCTATCATAAGATTCCTAAGAAAGATGAGCTCAAACTTACAGTCCAAAGATTGTAAGAGACACATGTAGAGAATATAAGTGGCAGAGGAATAACTCAAACAACCTAATTATTTGCAAGATTTTTTTTTTTTGCCATTCATAGAGTATGTATGCCACTCCCCTTGTGGTGCAATTTTCTATTGTATTCTGAAGATTGATGCCTTCTAGAACAGAGAGGAGGCAATCTCTCTAATATACTAAGTCAAACATTAAAGTTAATTTTTTTCTTTAAATAGATGACTATCCTTCTGTTCATGTCTGTATCTGTTTATTCCCTCCCTGCTCTCTTCTCTTTCTCTGCCTCTCCTCTCTCTCTCTCTCTCTCTCTCTCTCTCTCTCTCTCTCTCTCTCTCTCTCTCTCTCCCTCCCTCCCTATCTTTCTCTCTCCCTCCCTCTGCCTTTGTCACTTTTTCTCTTTGCTCTCAGTTGAATTTATTATCCTGAGCTAGAGTCACAGAAGTGAGTGACTCAAATGCATTGGTCCTGATAGCACATGCAATCTGGATCAATGAAAGTAAATAGCTATTTGAATTTGGAATAAACAGTAAGTTGAGATTATCATATTCCCCCACTGTGTCTGGAGCCAAGGTTTATATGATCGTTTATATGACCTGATTCTCATGTCTTGCTTCCTGTACTAAGCTCAACTGGGAGAATCAGTCCCCAATTAGAATGGGGATTTCTCTGCCCTGAGAGATTTGTAGCAGGGAAATGAGAGAAATATTCCATTTTATATGAGGCTGCTAAATATTAATTATTACTCTACTTTTCTTTTTTTTAAACATGACCTTTGTGATTTAAACGACTGGGAAAAAATAAGCAACAAGTCAGTCAATAAACCTTCAATATTGCCTACTATGCCTACTATGGGCCAGGAAGTTTGCTTATCACTGGTGGGGGGTGGGGAGGGGATACAAAAAGAGGCAAAAGACACTCCTTTCCCTTGGACTGGAAGAAATGAAACACTATATTTGATGGCTATTCTTAGACTTACAGTTAGGAAAATGAGGACAATTTCCAATTTATATCATGTATAACTTGTTTGTTCATAACTTGTCTCCCTCATTAGATTGTCTCCCTCATTAGATTGTAAGCTCCTGGAAAGCAGAGACTGTCTTTTTGCCTTTCTTTGTATCCACATTGCCCAGCATAGTCCTTGACCCATAGTGGGACCTTAATGAATGTTTATTGCCTGATTGACTGACGTGGTCCTTCCTGCCAAAAGGATGAATCCGTTCTATGAATATTGGTTCTGATTGCTTGGTTCTTCTTCTTTGTTATCAAAGAAGACCAAAATGACATCAGTCTATTTGACACAAATTACAGTGTGTCCTACTGTGGCTGATCAGGACAAATGAGTTTAGAATGCTCTACCACAGTTTGGGCACAAATAGTCCATGTGAAAATCTGGGGTAGGTACTCTAAACATGTATGTCACCTTTCCCTTGAACTGCTTCAATTCTGCCTTCCTCATAGAGTTCAGCATCCTCACTGATGAGGGTACACCATGCTGGATGGTCCTGTGCCACTGTCTCCTGTGCTGTACAATCAATTCTAAAGTTCTTAAGAAAGACCTTCAGAGTATGTTGGTATTGCTTCTTCTGACCCCCTTGCGTCACTTGCTCTGTGTGAGTTCTCCATAAAATAGTTTTGTTTTGTTTTTTCAGCAAGCATATATCTGGCATTCTAACATGTCCAACCCATTGTAGTTGCAATTCTCTGTAGTAATGTTGGAATGCTAGACAGTTTAGCCCGAGAAAGGACTAGTGTCTGGTATCTTCTCCTGCCAGGTGATCCTTAGAATCTTCCTGACAATTTAAATGGAAGCAATTCAGTTTTCTGACATGGCACTGGTAGACTTTCTGAGATTCATAAGTTTATAGGAATGAGGTCAGCACAATGGCTCTGTAGACCATCAGTTTGGTAGTCAATCTAGATTGTCTTCTCTCCCATATTTTTTTTTCCTGAAGCCTCCCAAATACTGAGCTAGCTCTGGCAATGCGAGTGTCAACCTCATTGTCAATGTGTATCTCCTTGGAAAGGACATTGCCAAGGTAAGTGAACTTGTCCATAATTCTTGAAACTTCTTCATTTGCTGTAATCAATGGTTTCATATTTGGATGGTGCATTGCTGGCTGATAGAGCACCTATGTTTTCTCGATGTTAATTGTTAGAACAAAATGAGCATAAGCAGCAAAGAATGGATCCATACTTTGTTTTATCTCAACCTTAAATGCTGCTTGAGTACACAGTCATCTGAAAACAGAAAATCATGCACCAATACTCCCTCCACTTTGGTCTTGGCTTGTAGCCTTTTCAAGTTAAAGAATTTGCCATCAGTACTGGTCTTGATGTCATATTCATTCTCACTGAAGGCTTTTGATACCATGACTGAAAGCATCATGATAAAAAATATAAAAACACCATGCTAAAAAGTATGAAAACATCATGCTAAAAAGGACACATCCTTGTTTCACTCCACTGGTGACTAGGAAATCTCAAGAGCATCATCCAGGACCCAGGCAATGTGTGCTATTGTGGAAATGACATACCATACTGATGAACTTCTCCAGGCAACCAAATTTGACATAATTTTCCATAAATCCTTGCAAATGACAGAATCAAAGACCCTGGTTAGATCTAAAAATGTTGTATACAGACTTCTGTTCTTTTCCTGGCATGTTTTCTGGAGTTGTCAGGCAGCAAACACCATATTGACTGTTCCTTGACCCTTTCTGAACCCACACTGTCTCTCAAGAAGATGACCAACTTCCAGGTGAAGGATTAACCTATTCAGAAGGACTCTGGCAAGAATCTTACCAGCAATGGCTAAGAGAGAAATACCTGTGACTGTCACAGAACAATCTATCTATTGCCTTCACCTTGATGCCAGTGAAGGCATCATTGAATTCTTGGAGGATAAGCTATTTGTGCCAAATAATCTGAAAAGATTCAGGCAGTTTTTGGACGAGCAATGGACCTCCCACCTTGTAAATCTCAGCTGGAATAGATCAGCACCAGGTGCTTTGCCATTTGAAAGGAATCTAAGTATATTCAAAACCTCTTTTTCATCTGGAACTTCAGCTAGGGCCTGATTGAGTTCATCTTGAATGGCTTCTACATTGATTGATGATGATCTGTTAAGAACACCATGGAAGTGTTCAGCCTATTTCTCTAGGATGATGTCCCTATTGATAATCAAAGTAAATCCATCAGCACTGAATATTTATGATGCACCATATCTCTTTGGCCCATAAATAGCCTTCAAAGCATTATAAAAGCATTTTGGTTTGTTACTATCTGCATTTGAATTTCAGCGGCCTTCTTACTGACACAAGAGTTCTGCATCTCTCTAAGCTTCTCTTGGGGTTTACTTTTGATGGAATTAAATGTTACCTTCTTAGAAATGGATAAACTATCCTGATAGTAAGCCCTGTAGAGTTCTTGTTTTTCATTTAGCAGCTTCTGCATTTCCCCATAATTTTTATCAAACTAGTCTTGGCGTTTGCAAGTGTTCTGACCCAGATGAACAAATGCAGTGTGTATAATAGATTTATGAAAGCTGCCCCCTTTTTTTCTGCTCCACTGTTGCCAATTCTATGTTGGACCAGTATTCCTTCCAAGTTAGCAACAAACTGTTTTCTCTCAGAGATTGTTCAAAGAAGATAAGTACCTTTGGTGTGAGGGTTGCTGGACCCTCATCAGGGCTGCTTTCCACCTATGATGTCCACCTGAGTCACCTAACTCTCATCTGTGACTTCAAGAAGCTGTAGCATGCAGAGAGGCCACATCCTGGTAAACAGTTTCAGCAGATAGACTAAACTAGATTGAGAGTGGCAGAAGGGTTGTCTACCCCAAGCATATGAAATGTTCCACTGGTAGAATGGGTGAGGAGAACAATTCGTTCCAATGGCCATGAACCAACTGCAGGTGTTGTGGAGCATGTAGATTTTGGTTAGAAATTGAACACACCAAGACCATCCACTTCATCTAAAGCCATCACCAGTTGTCTTGACTCTGTCTTACTATGCTGAATCATGATAACTTTGGAAGAAAGAGTGAGGTGGTTGATTTTGTGCAGTCCCACCTCACTTAAATTCAATTTATACATGCATCAAAAGACTTCACTTCATCAAAGTCCTGGAATGAAGGCAAGTGATGAAACACAGGTGTGGATACACTGGGAGCTGTAGTCACAACCCTTGTACACAGGTGACGCAAGGCCTTAGGATCATTTCTCCACTGAAAGCAGCAATGGAATTCAGCAGTTCCATGGGTGATTAAGCAGACCTTTGAAGAATTGCACTGCTCACCTCCTGATGCAAGGAAAGGGTTAGAAAATGTGCCCTAAAAATTCCCTGGTCTGATAAACACAGCAGGCAGAGAAATCCCACAGTAGTGGTCAAGACACACAAAAAATCTACAAAAACTTCTTCAAAGAAGATTCCACTCACCTTCAGTGCATGGAACATGTGCAAAATCATAGACAACACAAGATGCAATAGACCTGAAGGACAAATAGCTTTTGTTGTGAGAGAACTCAGCAAGTATAGTATACAAATAACATCCCTGAGTGAAACAAGGCTGGCAAATGAAGGCCAGCTTAATGAAGTCGGAGTTGGATACATCTTTCTGGAGTGGTCACAGTGAAAGGGAACACCATGAATCTGGGGTAGGTTTTGCAATCAAAACTAATCTAGTCAGCATTCTTGAGTGCCTGCCGAAAGGAGTGAATGACAGGCTCTTGACTATGAGATTGCCACTTCGAGGAAAACACCATGTCACCATCATCAGTGATATGTACCCACCATGAGGAACTCTGATGAAGTTAAAGAAAAATTTTATGAATACCTGGAGAATACTTATCATCAGTGTACCAAAAGAGGACAAGTTTATTATTGTGGGTGACTTTAATGCTAGAGTAGGCTCAGATTACCAGATGTATGTTTACGTAAATGAAATAAAACTTCCTTGATACACCCTTGTAGCAAACATTGGCATCTATTATACTATGTGATTGTAAGGAGAAGAGACAGACGACTGATGGAATCACAGACTTTGATCAGATCTACAAATGTTGTACACAGACCTCTGTTCTTTTCTTGGCATTTTTCCTGAAGATGTCAGGCAGCTAACAAAGGCTGTAAGAGTGACAAAGGCAATGTGTGGTGCAGAGGACTGGACTGTTCACAGACTCATCCTTGCTAAGCTAAATATTCATATTCAACCAAAGCAGCAGAAAATTTACTGTCAGGAGACTATATAAGTCTAGGGTGATTTAAGTTATAAATTGTAAAATCCTGTTTAGATTCAAGGGATAGAGAAATTTAATTACAGTTTACAGTTACAGAGAACTTAGTATCAGTTTATAGTGGCAAAGTAAAAAAACAGGCTAAAGTCTTGTCCTAGTCAGTGATGTAGCCACTATGGTCTTTTTTTTGTCCTGATTCAATATGTCTTAATGCAAACACTCCACCATATCATCAACAGTACAACAGTATGTATCAACACGATGTGAGACACTAAAGGTCAGAAATTCAAATACTAGCTTTGATCCAGATTTCCAAACAGAATTGAATGATTCTGGGAAAATAGGAATCACATTCTGCTGTTCCCTGGAATACCAAGTATCTTTTACAAACAATCTTGTGATAAAGTTTGTCCTTCATTCTTGAAGACTATGACATCTGCTAGTGATGCCACGATATGCAAGTGAATTGGATTTGAGTGAGGGGGTACTATGTTGTCACTAACTTCACATTCTCCTTTGGAATCATCTAGGTTCAGTGGCCAGATATGGATCAAGGTGACTGAAGAAATCCCTGGATACACAGAGACCTTAGTCTTTTTAAAGTTAGGTCTTTTTGACTGGGGCAGCATCCATTCAGTCAATACCTTAGGTAGAGGCCAAAAATGATCACTTCCAAAAAAAAAACCCCAAAACTTTTTATTGTTGTTGTTTTTTTGCAAGGCAATGGTGTTGTGACTTGCAAGGTCACACAACTAAGTAATTATTAAGTGTCTGAGGCCAGACACTTAATGAACTCAGGTCTTGCTGAGTGTAGGACCAGTGCTCTATCCAATGTACCATCTAATTGCCCCCAAAAATTTGCCAGAGGGTAAAACTCTTAGAAGTCATCTGGATCCAGTGGTGATATATGAATCAGGATAACTAGAGATAGCCTTGAAAGCATTGGGAGACCTTTCAAAGCTAGGTTTCCCTAGGATTTGACTGATGCAACCTTCTGTTGACTCAATAAGTTCAAGCAGAGGCCAACAATAACCATTTCCAAAATAAAAATTGCCAAAAGAGTAAAATTCTTAGGAGTCATGTTGGCCCAGGTTCCAGATAGGAATTAGGATGACTAGAGATGGCCCTGGATACATTGGAAGTTTTTTCAAACTGTCTTTCAACAGCTCAAGTTTAACTGAAACAACACCCATTCATTCATTGTTTAGATAAGAGAGAGAGGAAAAGAGACCAAGAATAACCACTTCCAAAAAAAAAAAATATAAGGAGAATATAAGACTCTCAGGTTTTTTTCAGTGATTAAGGAAGGTTAAAAAAAAAAAAGAAAAGAAGCAAGAAGAACCTATTTTACATAGTCCAAAATAAAATCATCTGGAAAAGGAAGACCCTCAGGGTTTCTGGCCACAACATTCCAGTATGAGGAAGGCACACCTCAGATAACTGAGTATTTCCAAATTATGAGGAAAATAGATAAACATAGAAATAGGAATTAGTACAATTCCTTTGGTGTTTAGTTGTTACATCTATTTAGTTACCATTATTTTCACCATCTCCATCCACATATTCTTCCTTCTTGCTAGGATAAGAAGTATATTATGGCTAAAGCTTCACCTGTAAATCTTTCTTTTTCCTTCCTAGGAACCCAGGCTTTTGATGTAGATCCTAAAAGGTAAGCATTTGACAAAAAAGTCCATTCTTGGTTCTATTATCATTTTAAAAGACCTGTTAAGAAATGGAAGGAGGATGACTTGAAGGAATATATCAATGATGGAGCTCAAGGCGGTTAGAACAGAGCAAGGAAGTCCTCTCCTGTGATGAAGACAATCAATTTCCAAAACCATGTAAAATACTTTTTCATTGATCACTAAGTCCGTTCAATAAAAGAAAGACTTTAGGAGAGATTATAGCTATCACAAAATGGTCCTGGAAATTGCTTTCTCTCTTCATCCAGTGAATTATTGTGTATTATTTTTTGAGCTTTTTATTTTAAATCTGTTTATCAAAATATTGTGCATGCTGTAGTGTAATGGGTTTGCAGGAAATAGAACAACCTACAAATGAGAAATAGAATATCTTGAGAAGATGTCCAGCAAATCCTCTGACATTTTAACTATTGGTCTCTGGGGGAGGGGGGTAGAAAGAGGAGGAAGGAAGATGAGACCTTGATAAACTGTTCTAGCTTTATTTAATCAAGAAGATTCTCTCTCCCTGAGAATGGATCATGTGCAGCATTGGGTTATTTTTAGAGTTATATTATCACACATATTTCATGCTTTTGCAGCATATAGTTACTAATTTTCCTCACTGCTTTCCTAATAAGGATGCCTTTCAGTAAGTGGTATGTATTTTAAAATTTATGTAGGACACCCATCTTAAAAAAATAAGAAGCCTCACCTTGGATTGGGGATCCTAATTATATCATGTATTGTTACCATCAAATAATTTTTGAAGACCTGTGACATCATTTACTGGTATCTCTTGCCAAGTTTTATGCATAGTAATGAGGACAATTATCAAAATGTAAGAAGTCTCATAAGCAGGAATTATGAAGATACAGGCTTTTTTCCTTGAAGCTTTTTAAAGGATGAATCAGTAGATTTTACTTTTTTAGGTACCATCCAGAACTATAAGTGTTATGCTTTATCTAGCATAGGTCCTCAATAAACTCTGACACTCTGTAGATTTCTCATTAATAAGGCAAATATAGAAGAATGCAGTTTTTCCCAAATCAAAGAATGACATTGGCAAGAAAGGTTTTCTAGTAACCTCATGGAACATGATAATGAATCTTAAATAACAATACTTAATAATAACTAACATTTAGATGACACTCTAAGGTTTGAAAAATGTCTTTCACATTTTATCTCAATTACTCTTTCCCACAACCCTTGGTGGGAGATTTTGACCCCATTTCACAGAGTGGAAAAATGAGTAAATGATTTACTCAATAAATGACTTACTAATGATAGGCAAGATCTGAACTCAGGTCTTCCTGATTCCAAATCCAATGCATATCTTAGTTGCAGTTGGATAACATCTTTGCCTCATAATACTAATATCTTTCATTTGTGTTTCACTAGGACTATTTTAAACTCTTTGAATAGAAGTAACTCTATTCTGTAAGTTATAGTGCAGCAGAATCTCGAATATATAAGAGATATAACAGGGATGTTATATTAAGACCTCTGCCTTCCTGGAAGCCATTAAGTTCCTTCTAACTCTTCCCTTAGATCTAAGACTCCAGATCTCTCACTGCCCTGATTTCCGTGCTCTGGAATTGTCACAATTCATCACCAATCTCTTAAAATTTAATAAGTAAAAAAAAGGTTAAAAATCATATAATAATTGTGATATGACCAGAGCAAAATACTGGATGTCTCTCAGTTCCCAAGATATAAAATTATCTCTTCTTCCTCTGAATTCCTATAGCAATAATTATCTCCAAAATTCTTTTTAGCAATTGACCAGAGAGTATTTCATACAAGTATAATGTGAATATAATCAATATGAATTTAAACTAAAAATGCAGTGGGGGTGGAGTGGGAAGAATACACAAGACTATCCAAAGAAGCTTGATGCTACATAGGGAATAGCAAGTATAAACCAAGAATATCAGGAAGGACTGAGGACTTGATAGAAGATCACAACCAAGCTGAGGCATAGGTTCAGGTGCATTGTATACAAAGCATGAACACACACACACACACACACACACACACACACACACACACATAAATATATATGAATTTTAAATTAATGAGATAATTTTTTTAATCTTAATAGTAATTTTTCTCAATTCCAAGGATAGTTTTAAACATCCACTTTTGTAAAATTTTCCCCTCTCCCTTCCCTCATCCTTTCCCAAGACAACAAGTAATTTGATAGTGGTTATACATGTTTAATCATTTTAAATATATTTCCATATTAGTCATGTTGTTAAAGAATCAGAACAAAACTAAAATACCATGAAAAAGGAAAAACAATAAAAAAGTGAAAATAATATACTTGAATCTGCATTCAAACTCTGTCTTTCTTTCCCTGGATGTGGATAATACTTTCCATCACAATTCTTTTAGAATTGTCTTTGATCACTGAATTGTTGGGAAGAACAAAATGTATCATAGTTCCTCATCATACAATGCTGCTATTAATATGTATAATGTTGTCCTGGTTCAATTCACTTCTCTTAGCATTAGTTCGGGTAAATCTAAGTTTTTCTGAAATCGGCTTACTCATGATTTCTTATAATATTCTATTACATTCTTTTTTTTTTTTTTTAGTTTTTTTGCAAGGCAGTGGGGTTAAGTGGCTTGCCCAAGGCCACACAGCTAGGTAATTATTAAGTGTCTGAGGCTGGATTTGAACTCAGGTACTCCAGACTCCAAGGCCACTGTTCAATTCACTGCTCCACCTAGCCCCCTCCCCCATTACATTCTTATGCCACAATTTGTTCAGCCATTTCCCAGTTGATGAACAACCCCTCAATTTCCAGTTCTTCATTATCACAAAAAGAGCTGCTATGACTACTTTTTTTTTTTTTTTTTTTAGGTTTTTGCAAGGCAGATGGGGTTAAGTGGCTTTCCCAAGGTGCTGGTGCCTTATCCACTGCGTCACCTAGCTATGACTGCTTTTTAATTGGAATCCTTTTCTCTTTTTTTGTGATCTCTCTGGGATCCAGGTTTAGTGGGGGTATTACTGGATCAAAGGGTATACACAGTTTTATAACTCTTTGGGCATAGTCCCAAATTTCTCTTGGGGAAATTAATTTGATTTTATCAAAGAGATTTGGTGAATGGGACTTATTACTTGAATATGGCTCCAAGTGCTTAAAGCTTATTCAAAACAAACGATGCATAAAAGGGAAAGTGAGATGATAATATAGATAAACTCATGAAAGAAAATGCAGAGAGCTAGGTGAGAAAGGATTAGATTCTGATAATGGAGAACTGAAATAATACTATAGTAGTATAATTCATACTATCTGACCAGAAGGAAGAAATAGATGAGAAGCATAGGGAGCAGAACACCAACATGACCCAGAGGATTCATATAGTAAAGGCAGTATATGTCATCTTCATGGACATTGGTTTAAGGCATTTCTTCTTTCTTTTTAAAACTAATTTTACTGATAATTCTTAACATCTGATTTGCAATTTCATGTTTCAGAAGGTAAAAGAAGCAACAAAAGGGACTAAACTAATTTTGAAAAGGAGAATTGGTCTCTGAAGTTGATTTGATGAGAACCTTGCATAGAAATAATCATTACATCAGAAAAAAAATTGTGAGCGAGAAGGAAAGTGGAACATCTTGATTTCTAGAGAATGAATTCCAGAGATTTTAGAGAAAGCTTTTTTTATGTAAAAAAAAAGTTGGACTAAAATTTTGCAAGAAAGGTTAACTCAAGAGGGATAGGAAATGTCAATGAGATTTGATGGCACAAACACATACAATAACATGAAAGATGAAAGAGGAGCTATATAAAGGGAATAATATTGATATAAAGAGAATTTATAGACTAGCAGAATGAAAAAAGTGCATATAAAGAAAATACAAGCAAGAGGAAGTAACAGTATAAATATAAAAGTAACTTTAATAATAGTGTCAGCAGCACTAAAGCTTAAAAAGAACTGTGGGTGGGTATTAATATTAATAACTATAAAAAGGATGCTTTTAAAAATTGTCTTTAGGGCAAGTAGAAGACCAAAAAAGGGTGAGGATTATGACTGAGAATGGATAGAAAGAATGTGAAGAATACAGAGACAAGAAAGAGAGTAGATATAATCAGGTTGGTTTTTGTTCCTGTTTCCTCCACCAAGGATAATGATCTTTGAAACAAGGGAAAAAAAATAGAAAAGAAATGATCGATTAGAAATTGAAACCAAAAATAAGTTATCAAGATGGGGGAGGGTGAGGAGGAGGTATTGAATTTGAAACTCAGCTCTGCTAGATACTATTTGTGTGATCTTAAATAAGTCAGTTGAACTATAATGGGTCTTGGTTATATCACTTGTAAAATGAAGGGTATTAAATTAAATTTCTAACTTCCTTAGATTATTTGATTCTTTAATACCTGGTAGATTTATGAGGGTAAATTCATTCTACAGTAAAAAAATGTACAAACTCAGGGGAATTAGATCACAGTCAAATGATGGAGAAGAACTATGTTGTCAAATATTAATCATATACAGGCTCATGAAAGTGGAAGACGCAGTATTGAAGTCCCTGATGCTTGGATGAGGAGTTGTCATAAATGAAGTTTTAAAACCAGAAGGAGCAAGGATTGAGATGTGGTTTCCCAACCCAGGTCCCATGGAGAGAAGAGGTAGGAAAAAAAAAATTAGAGGCTGATCTAAAAGGGTGGGAAGCTATTGCATTCCTAATTGAGGAGACAGCAGCAGATAAACTGTCCTCAAGGACTTCAGATTCATAGCCTTAAATGATAATATCTCAGGAAAATAATGTGATTGCTCATCTACTGTCATTGATATTTGATGGATGAATAATGCTATTGTTATTTGTAATATTTAGTATTCTATTTTATTTTATTGTTCAGGTAAATTTAGGTTAATTGAATAGGGAGATTATTTTTTTAGTTCACTGAACAAAAACATTAAAATGTTCTTCCTCTCTGGATTCACTGAAAGAACTCTTATTCTAATTTGTAATGAAAGACAGGATAACAGAGAAGACATTTATCTTATTTACATAGCACATGATTTTTAGCTCTCCTAGCACTCCATATTTTGGAGGATTTTTGTGGTATATAATTTGAAGAGTATGTATATCTGGTCTAGTGACAAGTATCAAAACCGTTTCTGTGTGTATGTGTGTATGTGTGTATGTGTGTGTGTGTGTGTGTGTGTGTGTGTATGTGTGTGTGTGCTGAATCACTGTTATTTCTGTATGATTTTGGTCAGGAGTTTGGGCTCTGATGTAGTAAGGATGATGATAATGATTTTCTCCATCTTAAATAGAAATGCTTGGAATCAAAGCATGGTTGTGTATAACTAATCTTTGTTGCTGCACAAATAGACCTGGATGGATCATTTGAACTTGGGATCTCTAGGTTAAAACTGATCACTGTCTGCACTAAATCTGGTACCATTATTATAATGATCCTTCAGAAGTTGCAGACAAACTGGTTACCTAAGAAGATGAAAAGTGGCCCGGAGAAGAAATAGAAAAAGTTAAAGTTTCTAAACTGATGATTCTATAAGTGGCTACTGCAATTCCTGTTTGAGAGAAATTGAGAAACCCAGTTTTAAGAAAGGGACCTTAAGAAGTGTTGTTACTTTCTGTAGAGAAATTTGGTACTACGCCCAAAGGGCAACAAAAATGTGCAATCCCTTTGATCCAGCAATACCACTACTGGGTATATACCCTGAAGAGATGATGAAAAAGGGTAAAAGCATCACTTGTACAAAAATATTCATAGCAGCCCTATTTCTGGTGGCAAAGAATTAGAAATCAAGTAAATGTCCTTCAATCGGGGAATATCTTAGCAAACTGTGGTATATGTATGTCATGGAACACTATTGCTCTATTGGAAACCAGGAGGGATGGGAATTCAGTGAAGCCTGGAGGGATCTGCATGAACTGATGCTGAGTGGGATGAGCAGAGCCAGAAAAATACTGTACACCCTAACAGCAACATGAGGACAATGATCAACCTTGATGGACTTGCTCATTCCATCAGTGCAACAATCAGGGACAATTTGGAGAATTGTCTGCAATGGAGAATACCATCTGTATCCAGATAAAGAACTGTGGAGAGTTTGAACCAAGTTCAAGGACTATTCCCTTTAATTTAGGGAAAAAAACTGATATCTTATTGTCTGATCTTGCTATCTCTTATACTTTATGTTTCTTCATTAAGGATATGATTTCTCGCTCATCACACTCAATTTGGATCAATGTACAGCATGGAAACAACATAGAGACTGAAAAATTGCTTTCTGTGGGGGGTGGGGTGGGGGAGAGAAGTAAGATTGGGGGGAAAATTTTAAAACTCAAAATAAATAAAATATTTAATTAAAAAAACTGCTCTCATTCCCTCCACACACAAAAAAAAGAAGTGTTGTTACTGCTCTTTTGGGTTTAATGTTTAGCAAATAGATGAGAAAACAATGGCGTTTGCTTATTAAATTCGAATGTAGGTGTTGTGAGTTTATGTTCTCCAGATTCACTAAGAACATTTTTGGAGACATGTCCATTTGTAGGTGGGAGAATTTTGCTCCCAGATGATTTTGATTTCTCCTGCTAAGTTTGTGTTTTGAGGCTTTCATTCCAAAAATTGAACATTATTTGTATTCAGTATCACCTTATCTACTAAAAAAAAACATTGTTTTAACTTTTTATAAGTTGATGTTATATTTGGATAAATAAGGACATTGATTTCATTAATGACAAGAGTCCAGTTCTAAAATGCTTAAAAGGTCAACTCATGAGAATAGTTTGGAGTTTACATATGTGCTATATAGATTTGTTGTCTATCAGTTTATGATGATCAAGCTTCAGCCCACTTGATTTCATCTATCAAGATATTCATTAGGTGCTATGTTTTCAAAACTATTGATGATATGACAATTTTGACTATTTCCTTCCAAAATTTGTATCAGTCAATAAATTTTAACTCCTTTAAAATGAACTTCTTTTAAAATCTGGTGCCAATGACCTTATATTGCTTAGCTATCATAAGACCTCTCAATTTCTTTCACAAATCCTCATGAATAAGCAATCAATTTGTTTGATAGCACTTTGTTCACATATTGTTGATTGGGTTCAGTTAGATATAGCTTACAGAACACCTTTATCATAATTATCTTCAAGGTGATCATGAGATCAGCATTATAATTATTATTATTCAGTAATTTAAGTTTGAAATTTATAATTGAAATCTTTTGTTGTAATCATGCAGAAACAGCTTCATTTTAATCAGATGCCTAGAAATAGAGACCCCGAAAGGTCATCAAATCCATTCCATAACCTTTATGAAGGTTACATTCATGAAGATATTCCATTTGGTGGCAGTGTCAATTTGGAAAATTCAAAAACATAATTCCATTAACATTACAAGAACATTAACCTAAGAATGTTTTACAATGACTTCAATATCTCATTGTGGGAATTTTCTCCACCAATGTAGATTTACAACCTACCTCAGGCACTGAAGTCCTAAACATTTCCCTGAAGCACATAGGAGTCAATTGACCTAGCCATAGTTCCACAAAAACTGTCAAAGAAAAGATTTGAACCTAAGTCTTCCTTGCTCCAAATAAACACATGACTCTCTATGCAAATGTTTCCCCAATTAGAATATAAGCTACTTGATATCAGAGACTGTGTATGATTTAATATTGGTTTCTTCATTGTTTATCACAGTGCTTTACACCTATTCAACACAATACTTTTTCATTCATTCATTCATTCATTCATTCATTCATTCATTCTTTGGCTCATTCATCCATGACATCATGCTTCCTCACTATATAATATGAAAAAAAATGATTTCAAGATGTGAAGGGGTTTAACCTAATTTCTGCTGCTAACAGGAAGGACCATTAACAATGTGTGTGAAAAGGGCTATTTAAGAGTTATGAATCTGGGCCAGTTCAATAGCAAAAGACAGCAGTGATTGATGGGGTTTAGACTGTGAGGAAGGGGAAGAAGTTCTGCAGAGTGAACATCCAGTCACATCAGGCAATCTTTGTTCCCTGCTACTCTCCCAAGACCTGCTTTTAACAATAAAATTCAACACAAGCTATAGATTGAGCCTTTTCAGTGACAAGGCTCAAGGGTAGGAATAGAAATTGTATGGGCATTTTCACATCTACAATAAATGAGAACCCATACCATTTTTTAGGTTCTTCAGATGGACCCAAGATATGTAATTTACTTCATAAATTAAAAAAAATCCATACTTTTTTCCTAATACATATTTGATGAAGAATTTTCAGGTTAATATGTATGCATAAATAAATACATAAATAATTTTATTATACAATATAACCCAAATGAAAGCTTCACTATAAACATCAAGTATTATTGCCCTATTAATCTAAAGTCTAGATGCCTTAAAGATATTTTTCAGTTTGATACAAAAAGAAGTACTAATAACTGAATGCTCAGTGGGATGTCCTGATTTAATTAAAATTGCTGATTAATTGAAAGCTGTACCAAAAAAACCTCTTAACTTGTTTAAAATTATACTAAGGCATTATATTCACTGTTGATATGCAAGTAAGGATACTCTAGTAATTCAAGAGTACCTGATTTCATTGGTATAAATATTTTCTTTTTTGCCTTAGCAGAATCATTAATTAACTGTTTCTTTACTATGTATTCATTTACATATTTCTTTTTCTTTTTTTTACTTTTTTAGTCTGTCCTGGAACACTATAGAGGTACATTTCCATATAAAGAATAGTTGAAGGGCAGCTCGGTGGCACAGTGGATAGAGCACTGGCCCTGGAGTCAGGAGTACCTGAGTTCAAATCCAGCCTCAGACACTTAATAATTACCTAGCTGTGTGGCCTTGGGCAAGCCACTTAACCCCACTGCCTTGTAAAATCTAAAATTAAAAAAAAAAAAGATTAGTTGGCAAGAAAGAATTTAAGGAGGGCAGACCCAAGATGGTAGATAAAAGGTAAGGAATCTCCTGAGCTCTCCCCAAAGCCACTCCAAACACCATTAAATAATACCATAAAACAATTCCTGGAATGAGAAAACCCTCAAAAAGATTGGGTGAAATTATTTTCCAGTAAAAAACAGCTTAGTAGTACAGCAGGAAAGATCTGGTGAGAGGGGAATACAGCTCAACACAGGCCATATGACTGCCCCAGCAAAACAGGGGTAGTCCTTGGTACCTATTCAATCAGTAGCAACAGCAGCTCCTTCTAGAGTTCTCAGCCCAGATAAGGTAAGGAGATTGAAAATTTGATAAGGAGATTACCGGGGGTCTCTTTGTTGCTATTGGGGGCAAGAATATGTTGCTATTGGGGACAAAGAGGAGCACTAGCACACCAGAGCTTGCTGCCACAGTAAAGCAAGGAAAATCCTTTTTTCCAGGGGAAGAAAGTACTGCTTATGGACTCTAACAGACCAGAGCACAGAGTAGGAGAGTAGCACCTCTTCTTAGACCTGGAACAATTAGAAACATACAAGTTCCTAGAAATAAAATCCCTGAAACTTGGGACTCACTGTAACCTCCATCCTGGAAGCAGTCCTATTTTTAAAAAGAGTCAAAAATCAAGTCATAGACTGAAAAAATGAACAAACAACACAAAAGAAATTATCATATAAAGTTGACCAATGATGACCAAAAGGATCAAAACACACACTCAGAAGAAAATATCAAAGTCAACATTTCTACATCCAAAGTCTTCAAGAAAAATTTTGCATTTCTATTGTTGGCGGAGCTGTGAACTGATCCAACCTCTCTGGAGAGCAATTTGAAATTATGCCCAAAAGGCAATAAAAATGTACATCTACTCTTATAGTACAATACCACTACTGGGTCTAGACCCTGAAGAGATCATGAAAAATGGGTACAAGTACCACTTGTACAAAAATATTTTTAGCAGCCCTGTTTGTGGTGGTAAAGAATTAGAAATCGAGGGGGATGTCCATCAATTGAGGAATGGCTAAACAAATTGTGACATGTGATGGAGCACTCTTGTACTATAAGAAGTCATGAGGGATGGGATTTCAGAGAAACCTGGAAAGACTTGCATGAACTGATGCTGAGTGAGATGAACAGAACCAGAAAAACACTGTACACCCTAACAGCAACATGGGGGTGATGATCAACCTTGATGGATTTGCTCATTTCATCAGTGCAACAACCAGGGACAATTTTAGGGTATCTGTGATGGAGAATATCAGCTGTATCCAAAGAAAGAATTGTGGACTTTAAACAAAGACCAAAGACTATTAACTTTAATTTTTTAAAAATAGTATCTTATGTAATTTTGCTATCTCTTATATTTTATTTCTTTCCTTAAGGATATGATTTCTCTCTCAACACATTCAATTTTGATCAATGCATAGAATGGGAACAATATAAAGACTATCAGGCTACCTTCTGTGGGAGAGAGAAGCAAGATTGGGGTGGAAATTGTAAAATTCAAAGAAAAATATTAAAAAATAAAAGGGAAAAAATCATTGCATCATCAGAAAGCCATGATCAAAAAAAAAGCACCTAGATATCATCTTTCAAGAAATTATCAGGGAAAATTGTACAGATAGAGTGGAACCTGAGGGTAAAACAGAAGTTGAAATAATCCATCTATCACCTCCTGAAAGAGATCCCAAATTGAAAACTTCTAGAAATGTTATAGTCAAATTTCAGAGCTCACAGGTCAAGGAGACAGTATTGCAAGCAGCCAGAAAGAAGCAATTGAAGTGTTGTGGAATCACTATCAGGAAAGTAAAATATTTAATAACTTAAGAATTATTAAAGGATCATAGGACTTGAATATAATATTCTGGAAAACAAAAGAGCTTGGATTACAAGGAAGACTCAACTACCAGCAAAATTGAGTGTACTATTTCAAGAGAAAAGATGGACATTCAATAAAATAAGGATTCTCTTTAGGAAAAGACCAGAGGAGAACAGAAAATTTGATCTTCAAATACAAGATTCTAGTGAAGCATTAAAGGTGAAACAGGAAAGGGAAATCAGTAGGACACTTACGATTATATAGACAAAGGGCACACATGTGAGTTGAATATGAAGTGATATGTCTTTAAAATGAAATTAAATGTGAGTATGGAATTTACTAGAAGAAACAGAAAATGAGAAGTAGAATGGTATAAAATGTTTCATTTAAGAGAGGCAAGAAAAAGCTTTTACAGTGGAGGCTGTAAGTGAGGGAATGTCTTATTCGTATGAGAATTGGTTCAAAGATACACTCACTACAGAAAGATAGGAGGAGAAGGGGATAAGAAGAATGGAGTGATAGAATGGTGAGCAGAATGGAGCAAAAGCTAAACACTTTTGAAGAGAGGGAATGTGAAAGGAGAGAGAGAGAATAGAATAAATGGGAGGGAGAGGGATAGGATGGAGGAAAATGCTGTTAGCATTAGTAACTATGAAAAAAATTTAAAACAAGTTTTTTTGATAATGGCCTCATTACTCAAATATTAGAGAAATGAGTCAAATTTATAAAAATTTATAAAAAATAAGAGCCATTCCCCAAATGATATATGGTCAAAAGACATGAAGAATTTTCAAATGAAATATTCAAAGCTATCTATAGCCATATGAAAAAATGCTCTATGAACAGGTCCAATTCTCTGAAATCAGAAAAATAGTTGTCTCACTCACCACTAGGGTCTAAAGCAGGGGTAGGGAATGTCAGCTCTGCAGGGATTTTAGGGCCTGTGAAATCATTTGGTCTGGTGCTACTATAGCAACCAGAATATAGGACTCAAAATTCAATAAATCTAGTAACTTTTTAGGGTTGAATTAATTAAATGTTTGACCAAATAGAGTGGGCTAATTTTTAAGCTGATTATTTTGCATGTTATACATAAATATTTTGTATGTATGTTATGATGTTATAAATATTATAAGATGATGTTATAAATATCCAAATGACACTTTTCAGTAAAAGGTTCCTGGTCCCTGAATTAAAGTACCATGAAAACAGTAACTTACTAGAACTGGGACACTTTTCAGATAAGACATGCATTCCTTGACATGTAATTGTGAGAAAACTTCTTGCATCAGACTTTGTGAAAATTTTTGTATTCACTTTAACAAGATTTTGAATTCTAAGTATTTTTTTCTCTCCCTGTCCTCCCTTCTTCTGAAAATGATATGCAGTTTTGATAGAGTTTATACATGTGCTATCAAGTATGACATATTTTCATATTAGTTTCAATTGTGGAAGAAGAAATAGATCAAAAATAAAAAATTACTAAGAGAAAGAACTAAGTAATTAAAGATCTGCATTAGATGTCCATCAGTTCTTTATCTGGATATGGATAGTATTTCCCTTAATGAGTCCTTTGTATTTGTTTTGCATCATGGATTTACTGAGAAGTGCTGATATTGTTTATATTGTTTTCTTGATTCTGTTCATTTCATTTTTGCATCAGTTCCTACAAGTCTTTCCAGGTTTTTCTGAAATCTACCTGTTTATCATTTCTAATTGCACAATGATATTCCATTACAATCACATACTTTCACATATGGCTTGTTTAGTCATTATCTAATTGATGGGCATCGCTGCTAATTCTAATATTTTGCCACCATGAAAAGGACTGCTATAAATATTTTTTGAACATTTAGATCCATTTATCTTTTTAATGATCTCTTTAGGATTCAATCCTAGTGGTATTGCCAGGTTAGTGTACTAACCATTTGATTACCCTTGAAAGTAGTTCAATGGATATCAATTTCTCTCCAGAATAATTGGATCAGTTCACAACTTTATCAATAATGTATTAATGTCCCAATTTTCCCATATCCTAACATTTAGATTATTTCTCATATTAGCCAGAATTCCCCATTAACTTCAAAACTGTTCCTATTCTCCAAACCTTTCTGAAGTTCCTTCTTTTCTGAGTGTTAAAAACTTTTGAAGTCCTCTTATTTTGGTAGCATTATTGCTAACTCTCACATTGCTAACACAAATAAGAGAGGAAAAATACTCTTGAAATAAACAGACACAAGGAAGGAAAATGAAACTACATATTAGATGTCAAAAATGTATATTCTTTCTATTATTGAAATATCATGTCTTTGTTAGTAGGTGGATAGTAGGCCTGATTAGAGTCATTTTAGCTTGGACCTTGAATTGAACAAAGTTCTTAAGTTTATCAGTTTTTTCCTTAAAATTCAGTTTTCCTTTTAAAAAATGGTTTCTTTGTCATTTCATGAATTCACTTATTGATATTACCCAGAATTTTCTGAAATTGTCTTTTTCACTATTTCTTATGGTGAAATAATATTGCATTATATTCATATGCCACAATTTTTTCAGCAAAATGTAAGGAACCCTTCAGGTTTTAGTACTTCTTTTCTTTTCTTTTCTTTCTTTTTTTTTACTTCCTTTCCATTTTCCTTTCAGAATCAGGAAGTTTGCTTTCCTTTAACTGTTTCTTGTCACAGTACTATGCTTCCTCTTAAACTATCCCCTCCTTATCCTTACTTGCTTCCATGTTGTTTGATATATTTTAACCAAATATGTAGAAACTTTCCTTTATCCATTTCATATAAAACTGAAGTTCATGTGAAGCTCCCCCTAACCATTTTCTTCATGTTTACATACTCTTCACACTTTCTAATTGTGAGAAATTGCAAGTTCTTCCCCTTTTTTCTAAACTTATTTAATTATTGTACTCTCTCTTGCTTTGATCTTTTCAAATTCTTAAAAGAACATTACTAATTACTTATTCAGTTTCCACCTCCACCACACAATTCTGGTAGGTGTTATTTCTGGTAACTTCTAAAACTCCTTCTGTGAATTTCTGACTACCTGGTTCTTTGTCAGACGACTTGGAATGGGAGAAAGAGGATATCTAACCTTATTGTCTCCAGACAAAACACCATATAGGTTATGTGTCTCTTGTGTCTTACATGTCTCCAGAGGAAATCTTTGGCTTGTTTATCTGCACCTTATTAGTGTCTTTCCTCATTGCCTGTGGACATTGGGCTGTTTGTTTGGCTGGTCGTTTGCTTATTCATTCATTCATTTATTTGCTTGTTATGTATTTGTTTGTGTGTAAGTGGGGGTATGAGTGTGAGAGTGTCTGTGTATTTGTGTGTGTGGGGGGGGTACTTGGCTGAAAAGTCATTTACTAATTTACTACCATTTCTGATTGTATTTCTCATACAGTTTGGTGCAAATTAGAAATTTTGTTGGAGGAGTTATGTAAGAGCTGGGATGTCTGCTTCTCCAGAAGAGGAGAGAGTCTTGATGTCTTGTTAGGCCAGAAAATGTCATTGCCTGGTGGCCAGCCTTCTAGGGAGGACATGCTCTGAATTTAATTAGGTGGATCCTCAAGCAAAAGACAAAAGTCCATTGCTGGACCTTAATTCACATAAACCTTTTTTTCCAGTTTGGTAGATCCTTTGGAACTTATGATATTTGACATAGATTTTAAAATTCATTGTTCTATCACTTTTGACTCCAGAGTAGAAATAAAGAAATACTTTTAGCCAAACCTTTTCAGGGCATCATTTGAACTGAATCTTTGCAGGAGTAAGATTCATGGATCAGGTAACAAAGGAGAAAGAGAAAGAAACATTCCAGAAGACAACATTTCCTTTCAATTGGTAGGGGACTGTAGATATGCATTACTCCATATTATGTTAGTTCTGTATATGTTCAGTTTTCATTGGCATTAATTATTTTTATTTATTATTAGGCAAAATTCTTTGGTTGTGGGGAATGATATGGTATAGTCAGAAATGACTGAGGTAAAAAATACAATAAAATATTTTCTTTCTTCCCTTCTCTTCCACTCCTCCCTTCCCCTCCCCCTCTCCCCTGTTTTTCCCTCCCCTCCCCTCTTCTCCTCTCTTCTCTTCTTTTCTCCTCTCTTTCTCCTCCCTTCCCCTCTCCCTCAAGTCTTCTTGACTCCAGTAGCAGTGTTCTATCATCTGTAATAGCAAGTTGCCCTCCAGAGTCCTGTCATTCCTGTATTATTCTGGTATTGATCTAAATCAGCAGATTATATAATAGCTAAATATTCAAAAAAAAAGATCTTTAATAAGGCCCTTCATCCATTCCCCAAATGCATAAAATAGTCAGAATCTCTGGAACAAGCAATAGAAATCATAGTAAACATCCTATAAAGGAAGAAGTAAGGCAAAACAGAAAAAAAAAATAACTGAATGATGCAGGTATGTTAGATTACCCAGAGGATGAAGGATATTCCAATAGCATCACCTAGATTAACTTCAAAGAAATACTTAGCTGTGTTTGTTTTTCATGATTTGTTATTTTTTCTTTAAGAGGTTTCAACTCCTTGTATAGAATCCACAAGTCTATTCAGGCTCCTAAATTGGCAGGATAGTCAATAGTGGAGTTTTTCTCAGCTGTCTACAGTTCCATTCAAAGACAGGACCCAGTTGTTGGATATACAGCAGATGTGCTCATGTCTTCATGTAACCTTTTTTTGTATAATTGAGAATGTAAAAAGTTTTGCACATTTTTTTAATAAATCCTGTAGCTAGATCAACTTGTTTTAAATTATGCATGATTCTTAAAATTCAGGAGCTAATTAGCTCAGAGAATAAAACAATAAATATGAACAATAAAGAAAATGAAGGCTAGCCTACCACAAGTCACCATTTTCTAAGCTAGTAGCAAAAACTTGGCATGACTACTACATCCTGGCCATGATCTATTCTTTCCTCACTAAAAGTCATCCAAATTAGGGAGAGGGACTGGACCTACAATGAAATTTGGCAAACGAGTCTCCCCACTTTTGAAGTAGGCCAGCAAGTTATTTGCAACTTAGACTCCTACAGAGTAGTTAAGATCACGATGAGATATTAAACTATTTCTCCAGTCACACAGCTAGTATGTACCAGATGCAGGTTTGAACCCAGATCTGTCAAATCCCAAGATCACCTCTCTATCCATTAAACTGTGACCACAATTTCATCAAATATTGAAGGTAAAAAAATTAGGCCAAATTATTTCATTCCCTTATGCATATTAAATATTTTTAAAGTTTCCATAGAATTAGCTTGGTTGCTTATTTTAGCATTTTGCTTGATGCCCAGGTTAATCCATTTCTTAAATATGAAAATACCCTCTGATTAATTGGCATGTTTGCAGAAGCAGAAATAACCTGCCCTCCCTTGGCATTCTGATTATCCTCATTAATTAATTACTGAAAAGACTATTCCTGGCTCCTGTTGTCATATGATGGCTGGAGAGAGATTTTTATATATTTATATATCTCAAGCCAAAGGCCAGGGCATGTAATAGTAAGCAAGAACATTAGCAGATCCTCAGAATCTGGATTGTGCTTCAGGTAATATGCCCATTTGGAGACCATTTTTACTTGGGGACATTTTTACTTTATGCATTAAAATATGATTACATGAAATAGCAATTCCCTTTCAAAAACCAATGAAAGGAATGTGGATATTCAAAAGGACACACACATCAGTCTGCATCTCATACCAGAACAATCCCCTCTGGAGAGACACTGACTTGGCAAGTAGTCTATTTATTAACTACCATATGGCCAAGTGCAAACATTTTATCATTAAAATAACCTTCTACAGTAAATAGCAGAATTGTGTACAAAAGTCTCAAGTCTTTCATACACATTGACAGAGGTATAACCTCCACAGGAGATGCATCCAACTTTTATAAATATACATATTCTTAAAATACAAAATAGATAAAATTTACTTTAAAGGAAAAAAAAAACATTATGCATTTGGAGGTATCAGGAAGGACCTTGGGGATAGATTAGGTGAACCTTGAAGTGAATTGCTATGAAAATTGGGAATTTTGAGAAAAGTGGCAAGAAGGGAATGCACTCAAGGTATGAACAATAACCAATGCAAGAACAAAGATGTAAGAGGGGGGATAGTTTAAAAAACACTACAAATGCTGGTTTAATTTGACTCCTATTTATGTGGAAGGGAATAATGTGGAAAGAGATATTGGAAGTATATGGAGAAGTTTCAAATTCTAAATGAAATTTTTGTTTTATTTAGTTTCATATTTGGACTCATTGAAAGTTTTTGGCAGCTAGGTGGTTCAGTAGATACGCTGCCAGGTTTGGAGTCACGACGATTCATCTTACTGAATAAATCTAGCCTCTGACACTTAAAAGATGTGTGTTAGTAAGCAAGTAATTTAATCCTGTTTGCCTCAGTTTCCTCATCTGTAAAAAGAACTGGAGAAGGAAATTGCAAATCCCTTCCAGTCATAATGAGGCCGCAAAAAGTTGTACTGAACAATGAAGGGCTGAGAGCTGAATAAACACATATCCTTTCTCAACTCCAGATAGATAGATAGATAGATAGATAGATAGATAGATAGATAGATGATAGATATTAGACAAAGTTCTTCTGATCTGATAATATTTTCCCTCAATTATGCCAATATTGTGCCTTTGAAAGAAAGTAAATAGGATCACAGTATGTTTAAATGATTACAAATATTTTAGTCTGACACCATTAATTTTGTAGATGGTGAATCTTAGGGAAGAGGTTAAGTTACTTGACCAATTTTACATAACTAGTAACAGAGACTGATTGTTCAGGACTTCTGATACCCAGTCCAATGTTTCTATTTAGTACTTCAAAAAAGGTTCTAACACTTTAATGATTTGTCACTGTTTCAATTACCAAGCTATGAAAAGTCGAGCAACTGAAAATGAACAGTTTTTTGTTACTATCACCTCCACTATCATTTCCAATACACTAGAGCTAGATCATTTAAAATATATAGCATTTAAAAATTCTATATAAAATATGTCTTTATCTTTCTGTTTTAGAAATGGTTGAATTTCACCCACATGTGGACATTTCCAGTTAGGAGCCTATGTGACAAGAGACCCTCTTTGGGAAGGTTGCCTAGGTAGAGGCAGCTATCCAACTTCCCATCTCTCTTCTCTATTTCAAAACCCCTTTTCTACCTGTCAAATCCATATTCTTGGCTTTCTGAGAAGCATGGATGCTGAGATCACAAGATCCCTGTTTTTCCTAGCTCTTTCCAAGCTTCTTGCTCATTCTGTATGAATGCCTCATGCCACAATGGGAAAAGAGGGCTAAATTCAAAAGGGAGCAGACTCAGTGGCATTCTTTGATTAAATTACACTGATGTGCATTCTCTGCCAGGTTAATTTGCTGTCAGCAATGCCTGTGCCACAAATTCAATGCCTTGTAGCAGTTTCTTAAAAGAAAGTCCAAAGACACATGAAATGTTAGCAAAAGGGCAAATTTTTATTTTTAACAAAGAAGGCAAAGGAAGATAAAGGAAAACAAAGGCAGACAGGGTACCTTGGATATCTAAAAATGCTTTATGAAACTGGTAAAACATTATGAGGCATCTAATTTCAACTGTCAAAGGGGTTCACATTGATTTTCATGCTCATTGTAGGCACTCTTTGGGTCCTCTAAATAGAGTTGCTATTTATTTTGCTCTTATATAACCTCTTTTTTTTTCTTCTCAGAAGAAAGTTAATAGTACTTTCCAGAAGAAAAATAAGGCCTTAGTTCATGTCTGGATAGCTGAGAGCTCATTTTGTTGCTGTTTAGACCAAAGAAAATAAAAGGGCTTATAGTATTTCAAGGTAAATACTAAACACTGTTCAGCATAATGGTTGCTTTTGTCCTGCTCTATTCCTTTGTTGGTTGGTATCCGATCTGTCCATTTTCAGCCGTTTTCCCTTTTCCTTCTCCTGACAAAACAAATTCATTTTAAAGAATGAAAAGAATATCATGAGTCAGTTAGAATTATCTCCTTGGTAGGGCAACACTTGAGAAAATGAAACTCATGAGTAGGATCCTTAAAGAATGTATTTAGAAAATTGACCTTGTGTTTTAGGATGATTCAGTTTTGTTTTATTGGGATCCTGGTCTTCAACGCCTTTGCATGGGCAAGCTTTGATAACTAAGGTTTTTCTTAAGACATCATCATTATTTGTGAGTGCCTCACAAATGGAAGTTATAGCAGAGGACCAAAAATATGGAACTGGAAGGAAACTTGCATTTAGTTTAGTCTAATTCCTTCATTTTACAGAGAAATGACTTGCCCAAGGTCACAAGAGAAATAAGAATACAAATCATAATTTATACCTCTTACTTTCTACTATCCTACACTGTCTCTCATTCAATTCTTTTTCCTTTGGGGAGCATATTCTGCTTGATATTTTATATAAAATAGATATTTTTAGAGATTAAAGGAGGTTATGTCCTTCCTGTTTGAAAATTCCTCATATTGCACCATGTCCACTATTAAAGCAAGGATTTTTATTCTTTTTTTGAATGTCATGGGTTCATTTTACAATTTGGTAAAGCCTGAGGACAACTTTCCTCAATGATTTATTTTTTATCCAAAAGATAAATACTTAGCCTTACAAACTAAATCAATTATCTGGAAAATATTTAGTAAAATTTTAGAAAAGTTAATAATAAACACAAAATTAAATATCCCCATCTTAGAAATAAAGATATTATTACCTTACATTAATCTATTGAATTATAGATAGATGATATCTCTCCAGTAAAATTTTTATAATTTTTGCTCCCTACCCAAGTGAGAGTCTGAAAAACTGAGTCATGACAAACTGAGAAGTAGATTTGGCAAATTTTTTTTAGGGTTTTTTTTTTGCAAGGCAAACGGGGTTAAGTGGCTTGCCCAAGGTCACACAGCTAGGTAATTATTAAGTGTCTGAGACGGGATTTCAACCCAGGTACTCCTGACTCCAGGGCTGGTGCTTTATCCACTGTACCACCTAGCCGCCTCTGGATTTGGCAAATTAAGTCAAACTACCCAGTAAATCCAAAGAAGAAAAAGAAAATAAAATAGGTTCAGAGATTAAAGTAAAACATTCAGATTATGGATATGAATGATATCTAATTTAGGGACTTGCAGAAATTACATTTACTTTTCACACCTCTAAAATAACTTTATTAGTGAGGTACAAGAATAGACCGTGGAATTAAAATAAGTTTGAAATCCAAGTCTTCCATTCATTACCTGTTAACAAATTTTCTGATCTTTTCTTTTCTTTTCTAAACCATATTTTTCACTCATCAAGCATTTATTAAGTGCCTTTTATATAGCTCTTTAAAATTTGCTTTTGGGGTAGGGTTCACAGAGGATGACTGCTGCCTCGAATGTTAGAGTTAATCCTATATGACTATATTTCTAAATTTATTGTGCGTGAGCCCCTACTAGCATGCTTCCTATGAAACAATCAGCCACTAGACACAATTAACGATTATTAAAGACTTTTACTAAGATGACATAAAAACTGGTATGAATAAAAATAAAACTCTCCCACAAACTTAGTGGATAAGGAAAATCCATCACAAATATATGCATGCAAGGCAACTCATTCATATCTTTGGATATATTAGGGTCTGGAAGTGCTTACCTTTTTATGGAATGTTTATACCTCTCCCTTTGGGTATGGTATGGTGTCTTTCCTGGGTGTAATGCTAAGATTATTTTTTTCCTTTCTACAATTCAACTCCTGATTTCCAAGACTAATTATTTCTTCAATTTGTAGTTGGCTCTCTAATCCGCTTCCAGTGATGTCATTCCTTACAGCTGTTTGTAACTTCAAGTGATTGTCTTCCAGTATCTGTATATATCTAGAGTGTGCATCTCTGATCCCCCAGCTGAATGGGATCTTGAACTCTCTTGAACTGATAAATTCATGACCTGACAGATACAATGCCTTCTTCTGGGTAATTCGTTGTTAGATGATCCAGTAGGTAGAAGGGAGAAGTTTAAAAAATGAAACTTCTTCCAGTCCCCTACTTGCTTCTCCTCCAAAAGGCACTGCTTTAAAAAAAGTTTGCCCTCTAAACTAATAAAATGATTATTATTTAAAGATAATACAGGGATATGCCTATCTTCTAAAATAGAGTGATATTTCTCTTCTTTTTTTTCATTTAAAGAAAGATATTCAAATCTTCTAACTATCTCAAGCCAAAGTTATGAAGATATCTTTGAAGATACTTCTTTTGTGCATTGTGATTGAACTCCAGACATTCTAAACTGAGGAACTGGCTTAAATAAACTTCATTACATATACCAACTAAAATCATAGATGGGTGGGAGACAAGTTATAAAGAATGTACAAATTTTCATCAGTAAAAAGGAATTTCTCATCCAGAAATTTCATCAGAAAATTTCTTAACTACAAAAAACAAAAATGAAAACATAAATAATCAAAACCCCAGTTCTATTCTCTATCCTCTACACCTACATTAATAGGGTCTTGTACAAAATAAATGAATAATTAATGTTTTCTGAATTAAGATTAATGTATCTCTGATAGTAAATGCTGCTATAATGGATTAAAAATAAAAAGTCTACTTCAGTCAAAGATAATTGATTCTAATTTAATGAAGATAAATATACCTATGTACATATTCCTTCCAACTCTAAATCTATGTCTTATTTCCCCATTAGATTTTAAGTATCATAAGGGAAGAGACTATGGATTATTTAATCTGTGTATCAAGTTGTACTTGGAGTTCTGAAGGTCGGGTTTAAATCATACTCTTGATTGGTTGACATAGGATAAGTTATTTAAATTTGCAGTATCCAGACAGCTCTAAAACAGGTGTATCCAGTTTGCAACAGATCACATGCAGTCATCAAAGCCCATTCATGCAGACATTATTACATGTATTATTGCACTCATTGGTAATATAGGTTATGCTACAGTCATAAATAGATTAAATTTTATATGTGGCCTTGACAAGTTTTTGTTAGGTGATGCAGCTCAGAAGAGCTAAAAGATTTGACACCCATGACCTAAAATATAAATCATAAAGAATATGGTGATTTTAGGGGCAGCTAGGTGGAGCAGTGGATAGAACACCAGTCCTGGAGTTAGGAGAAACTGAGTTCAAATCCAGCCTCAAACATTTAATAATTGCCTAGTTGTGTGACCTTGGGCAAATCTCTTAATCCCATTGCCTTAAGTAAATAAAATAATAAATTAAGAATCTGGTGATTTTCATCAGGAAAAGGAATTTTCTTATCCAGAAATTCCTTACAGAAAATTTCCAAACTAAAAAAAAAATCCAAAATAAAAAAACAATGTGAATAAACAATCAAAACCCCAGTTCTATTCTCTGTCCATTGCACCTATATTATCAGGATCTTGTTCAAATTAAATGCATAATTAATGTTTTCTGAATTATGATTAATCTGTCTATGCTATTAAATGCTGCCATCATGGATTAAGATGAAAAAGTCTGCTTCAAACAAATATTGATTTGCATTTAATTAAGATAAGACTAAGTACAAGGAATTTCTGTTTCATAGCTAATAGCTGTCACCAATGGCATTCAACTGACAAAGAAAAAAATAGTTATCATGTTTCCCAAACACGGACTAAACTGAAATTTCTGACAAGTAATGAAAAACCATTCCTCTTCCAGATGAAAAGTATTTAATTTCCATGTTACAGGTAACAAGGACTAGATGTGCCTAATGCAAAGAGATCTAGGATGCAGTTAGAGAGAGCTTCTAGATGACATGCTTATATCTTACCTTAGCATCATAAGAAGTAAAACCTCCAGAAACTGGTTTATACAATTGGCCAAATTGAGATTTCTAAAGATTTCTGGACACACTTTAATCTGAGAATACAGTATTACAACAGAATTCCAGGTTTACAAGGATTTTAGAGGCCATCTAGGCTACTTATATTTGAATTAGTATTCCTTCTTCAGACCTATCAATTGATTATCCAATTTTTGCCTGGAGACTTAGAGAGGGCAACCAAGAACCAGTCGAGATTGCTTTACTTGCTAGAAATATATTTCTGACACCAAGTCTAGATTTGCCTCCTTGCAGTTTGTACCCATTGCTCCTTTTTCTGGAGTCTGTGTTTAAGGAAAAGAAATTTAATTCCTCTCCCACAGGGATGGCTCTTCAAATATACATCCTTCTAAGTTTTCTTTTCTCTAGAGAAAAGAATGCTAAATCTTTTATCAGGTGATTCTAAAAGGGAATGAACTCCAGTCTTATCACCATGCTGATTACCCTTCCCTGGTGACTCTCCAGTTTCATAAAGTGTATCTCTCAGAGCCAAATACCACACTCAATGGTTAGAATGGCCATTGCAGAATAAGATCATAAGAACATAAGTTCACTGGCTTAGAACTAGAAGACAATTCAAATGGCATCTACTCTGACTTACTCATTTACAGCAGAAATTTAAAAACTCTCTTTGTCTTTCTTATATATACCAATATGACTAGGGCTAACCTACCTTTATCCAAATTATAATATGAAACGTGAAGCAACATAGGACCAAGCATAGATGTCTTAGGTCCTCCTCTGAAGATCTCTAAGAGGACATTGATCCATTTATGACTATTTTAGCAAAGTATTTAGCCAACTCCCATTCTAACCAATTATATTCTGATCTATCAAACTTTGCACTAACTTTTCCACAAGGATCTCATGAAAGCTATCAAATGCAATCCAAATACAAATGTTCCACTTGCAAATACATAAATCAATCAATCATAAGCACTTATTAAGCACCTACCCTACCAGTCACTATGGGTATCAGGTTTACAAAGACCAAAATAAAATAGTTCTTTATCTTAAAAATCTTCTATCATGTCAGGTGAGAAAATGTACAAACAGCTACTTCAGCTGAGCCCATATAGGCTGGGGTACTCAGACTTTCAGGATATGTAATTAGCTGTGCTTTTTGAACTCAGTTCAAAAAGATATCAGTGGAGCCTGGTCTCTGGTGAAAAAGAGCTTCTCTTTCACTCATTGTCCTTTAAAATAAGGTAAATTCGTAAATAAAAACTTGATACTGTATTTAGATTAATATTTGATTTGGGGGTTGAACAAAGATGAAGGAATCTGAAAAATTGGAAAGACACATTGCTTTAGGCTATGACTTTAAAAAGGGGTCATGAAATGGGAGTGGGCATGGCTTGAGATAAACCAGACTTTAAATGGTTTCTTCTGCAGGTTACTGAAGTGAAAGAGATTTATGAAAAGCTTAAAGAGCAAATTTCAGGGAAATATCCATTTGGAACAATGAAAAGAATGCTTGGATAAAATCAGTTCAGTAGCAGAGTAGAAATTATTCAATTTTAGATAGATGGATGGATGGAGGGAGGGAGGGAAGGAGAGAGAGAGAGAGAGAGAGAGAGAGAGAGAGAGAGAGAGAGAGAGAGAGAGAGAGAGAGAGAGAGGAGAGAGAGTGGAGAGAAAGAGGAGAGAGAGAGAGGAGAGAGAAAGAGGAGAGGAGATAGGAGACAAAGAGACAGAATGAGACAGAGATGGACAGACAGAGAGACAGAGAAAGAAATATGTATAGGAGTGTTTGTGTGTTTGTGTGTGTATATGTGTGTATTCATGGGTCAAAGTTATGAAGATGTTCACCTGTTTAAAGAAGTAATTTGGCAATATAGCTAGATCAAGAGATGAGACAATTAATTAAATCAGAAAGCAGGGTTCCCCCAGACACTGAAATATTCAAGCAATATTCTTTTTTAGGTTTTTGCAAGGCAACGGGGTTAAGTGGCTTGCCCAAGGCCACACAGCTAAGTGTTTGAGGCTGGATTTGAACCCAGGTACTCCTGACTCCAGGGCCAGTGCTCTATACACTGTGCCACCTAGCCACCCCCAAGCAAAACTGCAGTAGCAATTAGGCAAAAAATCAGTTTCGTAATTGGGAATGGAATATGCATACATATTACATATATATGCACACACACACATACATTGAGAGAGATACAGACAGAGTGAGCGAGAGAGTGAGAGTGAGTGAGTGAGAGAGAGAGAGAGAGAAAGAGATGGAGACACCTGGGTTTTAGAGTTTTCATAATCTGACTCTCTTTGCTGAATTTATATACTATGCCCCCAATAGATTGTAAACTCCTCAAGAATCAGTTTGTTAGCTAGTTGCTTTTCACCCCTGGGCCCTAGAATTATATCTTGCACATAATAAGGAGGTATTTAATATATATATATATATATATATATATATATATATATATATATAATATAATATAATATAATGATAGAGTCCAGTACCTGAGGTTAATCTTAGGAATGAAGATGGAAACTTTTATCTTCAAATCCAATTGTCCTCTCTGCAATTTCCATCTATCACTCTTAGGTCTTCCCCTTGGGTCTAATTTCTCCTTAAAGACAACTATTATGTCCCCTCTAAGTCTTTTTTTTTCCTGGTAAATATGACCACTTCCTCCAACCAGTCTTAGACTCAAAGTCATTCATTTCTCCTGATTGCCCTCCTCTGGACACTTCAGTTTATCAATGCCCTCTTAAATGCTGGTGCCCAGAACAGGTGCTGTGAAAGCATAGAAGTTTTAATGAAGGAAAAGTACAGTGAGCTATCATTTCCCTTTTGTTGGAAGTTATGATCCTCTTAAAGTGGTCCAATATAACACTAGCTCCTTTTGGTTCCCACATCATACTCCTGATTTATATCATGCCATCTTCCCTAAATAATAGACCTTTCCCTTCCCTATTTTCTTACCTTCAATATAGCTTAAATTTTTGTTGTTGATTATTGTTCATTTAATAGGATCGTTTTCTCAGTGTCAAAGGTCATTCTAGTATTCAACCTCTCTGACAATTTTCTTACACTTCTGTGTCATTATTTTTGCATTCATTCTTGGTTATGTGTTATTTCTCCTTTATTTGTACCTTCCTTTTAAAATTTTATCTAACAGGAAAGTTCCCTAATGTCTATAATATTTTGATGTGGCCATCACTTCTAAGTAAATACTGATCAAGTGATCAGAAATCTTTTATTGATTGATCTAATTCCTCCCTAAACCACCCACCTCATTGTTCAGTCTATGCTAAATAACTTGTATCAACATGTCAATATATCAATGCTCTAAGCATTGAGTAAGTTAACAATTTCTTTGACCTCACTTTCCTTTTCTGTAAAATAAGAGAACCAGACTAGTTCATTTTCTAACTTTCAATCTGTGATCATGGCTACCCAATTCTCCTTATTCATTTATCAACTATATCCCTCACCATCAAATTGTATCTTCTTGTACCCACAACGAAAATTGTACTTCTTAATATATGAAAGTTTTATTAAAATTTCTAACAGCATGGCTTACTTTGTATTCATTATATTTACCCATATGGTCTCACCTGGGAAGCCAGAAAGAAGATGTGGTTGTTACATCCCCTCTTTGGGATCCTTACTAAATGATATAAGTTGTTCTGATCCTATCAGCATTCCATTTTAAAAACTTTCTCTTAGTTTGAACTACTTCTGAAACTGGCTAATTTCATCCATTCTATTAGTTCTTTTTATGTTCTGTTTCAGAGGGCAACATTTTTTCTTTGATTTGGTCTATCAATTCTTGGAGCACACTCTGTTGTCTTTATCTCTTGACTACATACAGTAACAAACACAAAAACCAATATGACCTTAATCAGAACCCTCTAAAAACTGATTTTCCTGAACAACATACTCATTATTTTGAGAACTGTTAAAGGTAGAAAATGCTTTAAAAGTCTAAAGAATCTGCCAAGCATGTGAGTTTCTACTCTGCAGAGTAAATCCCTTGAATGCTTTTTAAAAGATTGATTTTTGATGTAAAGACATTTAATCATACCTTTAAAAGTTTGAAAAGTGTCTGTGAGGATTTGCTTTTCAGTGGATTGGAAATCTATTAGTGTATGACTGAGAGGTTACTGAATAGCATAAATGTAACTTTTCAGGTTTTGGAATACAAAATTTGATGAGAAACGTCAATCTTCTGCCATTCTGTAGTTAGAGACTGAAACTTTTCCTGTAGAAAAGAAATTAAGTGATCCAAATTTCATATGTACAAAAATGTTTCCAATCTATAATTACTATTTAATAATACCTTTTACTTATTATCCTATACTAGTCTGTATCAGGACTATTAGGATCTGCAGCCAGAACTCTGTTGGAACAATAACCTGTATTCAGTTATCACCCTTATTGATCTATATTGATCTATATATATATCTATATATATTGATCATAATTTCCAAATTTTACCTTTATCTTAAAACCCAAATGAGTCAGCATTTCAATTATTAACATCCTTGTAGGACAGTGGTAAGGAACATGTTTTTTCTGTCAAGGGTCATTTTAATATATATAACATCATTCATGGGCCATATAAAATTTTCAGTTTAAAAATTAGACTGCTATATTAGGCCAAATATTTAATTAATTTACCCCTTCAAAGCTCCTAGATTTATAGAATTTTGAGCCCTGCATATGCTTTCATTGGTAGTGGCAGACCAAATTATTTTGCTAGCGGAATATGGCCCAAGCACAAGTTCCCTGCCCCTGACTTAGGACAAAAGACTTTACTGAAAAGATTTAATCCATCCAATAGAAGGTCTGTAACCTTCTCCTTTACTTCTCAAAAACTCAACATTACCATCTATACTCAATGGCTAAGCTTATTTCAAAGGTATCTTCTTACACCTTTTATTGAAGAATATAATAATTTTTACTTGATATTTTATTATTCCAAATACATGTTATGAAAGATTTTCATCAGTCATCAATAGGCATATGTATATTTTTAAGTTACAAAATTTCCTTCCACCCTCTCTTACCATCTCCCTGTCCTCAGCAATAACAGTCAGGTTAATACTGTACATATGCATTTGTGGCACACATGTATACAGATTAGTCATTTTGGTATGAGGAATTAGGAAAGAAACACATAAGAGAAATTTTTTTTTAAAAAATGAATGTATTTTAAGGAAAACATCATTTATTCCTAAATTTTCTAGTGTTTTTAATTGGAATGATTGTTGTATTTTATCAAAGGACTTTTTCAGCATTTATTGAGATAATCATAATTTCTGCTGATTTTGCTATTGATATGTTCAATCATGTTGAAGGGTTTTCTAATATTGAACCATTTCTGCCTACCTGGTATAAATCCTACCTGATCATGGTATATTAATCTAGTAATAATTTGGTCTAGTCTCATTGCTAATATTTTATTTAAGAATTTTGCATCAATATTCATTAGGGAGATAGAACTATGTCTGCTTGTTTCTTCCTGGTTGTGTATCAGCACCATGTTGTTGTTATAAAAGGAATTTGGTAAAACTCCCTCATCCTTTATTTTTTAAATAGTTTATGTAGTATAGGAAATAGGTTTTCCTTAAATGTTTAGTAGAATTCACTTGTAAATTCATCTGGACCTTGAAACTTTTTCTTAGAGAGTTTATTGATGATTTCTTCAATTTACTTTTCTGAAATGGGGTTATTTAAGAATTTTATTTCCTCTTCTGTTAATCTAAGCAGTTTGTATTTTTGTAAATATTCATCCATTTCACTCAGATTATCAAATTTATTTGGCATACAGTTCAACAAAGTAGCTCTGAATTATCTCTTTAATTTTCTCCTCATTGGTTGATTAGTTCACTCTTTTTGTTTTTGATAATGGTAATTTTGTTATCTTCTTTCTTTTTTAAAATCAGATTAACCAAATGTTTCTGTATTTTATTTACTTTCTCTTAAAATCAACTCAGTTTTATTTATGAGCTCAATGGTTTCTTACTTTCAATTTTATTAATATGTTCCTTTATTTTCAGAATTTTTAATTTGGTTTTTAACTAGGGATCTTAAATTCATTTTTTTAGCTTTTTTTTAGTTGCATACTCAATTCATTGATCTCCTTTTTCTCTATTTTATTCAAAAATGCATTTAGAGATATAAATTTCCCCCCTCAAAACTGCCTTGGCTGCATCCCAGAAATTTTGGCATGATGTCTCATTAGTATCATTTTCTTGGATATAATTATTATTTCTATTATTTTCTGGTTGATCTGCCCATTATTTAAGATTAAGTTATTTAATTTCCAATCAGGTTTCTGTTAATCTTTCCATGATACTTTATTTCATTGAATTTATGACATCATAGTCTGAGAAGTGTATATTTATTATTTCTGCCTTTCTGCTTTTGATTATAAGGTTTTCGTGCCCTAGTACATGGTCAATTTTGGTATAGGTACATACTGCCTAAAAAAAGGTACATTCTTTTCTATTCCTTAAGTTTTCTCCAGAAGTCTATCATATCTAAGTTCCCTAAGATTTCATGCACCTTATTAACTTCCTTCTTGTTTATTTTGTCCTTAGTTTTATATAATTCTGAGAAAGGGAGGTTGAGGCCCCCCCCCAATAATTAAAGTTTTGCTTCCTATCTCTCCTTCCTTGTAATTCCCTCAGCTTTTCCTCTAGGAATCTGGATGCATACATATTTAGTAATGACATAGTTCCATTATCAATGGTGCCTTTGAAGAAGACAGTTTCCTTTCTTATCTTTTTTAATGAGATCAGTTTTTTCCTTTACTTTATTGGAGATCAGGATCGCTATCCCTGATTTTTTTTTAATTCAGCTAAAGCATAATATAGTTTGCTGCATATTTTTACCTTTACTCTATGTATATCTCTCTGTTTCAAATGTGTTTCTTGTAAACAACATATTGTAGGATTCTGCTTTTTAATCAATTCTGCTATCTGCTTCCATTTCAATGAAGTTAAGATTACTAATTCTGTATTTCTCTACATGCTATCTTTCCCCATTTATATTTTTCTCTTTCTTTTCCTCTGATTCCTCATCAGAATTTTACTCCTTTTTCCCTTTAACTTCTCTTAAAATTTTACTTTCCTTTCATTTTCACTTATACCTTCACCTTCCCTTTTATCAATCCTTTCTTCCCTTATCTTTCCCTTACCCTGCGTCCTCCCTTCCCTGTAGATTAGGATAGATTTTTAAATTCAAGTATGAATGTATCTTATTCCCTCTCTGGGCCAAATCTATTAAATAGAATTTACTCAGTATTCATACTCTTCCTTCTTTCCCTCTAAAATTATAAATATCTGTGCCTTTTCACCTGGTGCTATTTATCACTCAAATACTATTAATCAGGTATCATCAGTCATAGTTTGATTACTTGATTGTTTGATAAACTCAAATTATTATCAAAGTATCATCACAGATTGATTGCTTGATTGCTTGATAAGCAGCATTGTCTCAAATTAAGCCAAATAATAATTATAAACATTTTTTACCTTATTCCCTTTTCAAGTACTTTCCAAGGACACACAGTCCTCCTCATTAGTCAAAGTATCATTCAAAACCAAATCATTTCTTGAACTGTTTGAACCCCTCCTTCCAGGCCTATTTTCTCTCAGCCTTTACCCCACCTTCCCAACAGGATTAAGTCAAATCATGATTTAATTACCTACAAGAATTTAAAGGGATCTATGTACAGGGAGACTCTGAAGATCTCAATCGAAAACTTTAGAGATGATTATAAGTTATGGAACACATTAACTCAGGACCACTCAGATTCTGATGCCCTCATCAGAGAAAGAATTAAAGTGGGTCAAAGAATAAGGAGAGACATAAGTTTAGATTTGACACCTCTGATTTCATCAGGGCTTTTTGTCTCATAGTGATGTCATCTTGGACCTCTTCAATGGAGAGAGAAGAGAAGACCCAACTATATCCTTAACCTTTAAATCCAAACTCTTCAATTTTATTTAACACTTTAATTATCCTAAGAATAAAGTCCTCAAGAATTAGAAGCGTTTTATATATATATATATATATATATATATATATATATACCCTTTTAGGGTTGTATACAATTTGGTGATCTTTTGTTTTGCTTTGTTTTTTCCTCCCCCTTTTTCATTTACTTTTTAAATCAGATCTTGAGACATGTATTTAGTGATTGAATTGATTGAATTCTCTGTTCTGTTCTGGTCCTCCTGTCAGGAAGTTCTAGTAGCCCTTTATTTCATTGAAGATCCATCTTTTCCCCTTACTGTATATTCTGAATTTTGCAGGGTAGTAAATTTTGGGTTGTAATCCCAGGTTCAATGCCCTTGGATATATGATATTCTAGCTCTGCTGGTCCTTCAGTGTTGAGGCTCATAGGTCCTATGTGAGTCTGAGTGTATTTTCTTTGTATTTAAATTATTTTATTTTTGCTGCTTGAAGTATTCACTCCTTTATTTAAGGTTCTGGAATTTGACTATTATAGCCCTTGGAGATTTTATCCTGAGGTCCCTTTCTGGAAAGATTCTGTGTATTCTTTCAATGGCTATATTACTTTCTTGTTCTAGCATATTTGGACAGTTTTTCCTAATAATTCCTGAATGATGATTTCCAGGTTCTTTTATTTTTTTTGATCTAGGTTTTCTAGGAGCCCAATGATTCATAGATTATCTCTCCTGTATCTATTTTCCAGATCGTTTGTTTTTCCTAAAAGATACTTTAAGTTTTCTTCAACTTCTTCAGTCTTTCTATTCTATTTTATGGAATCTTGTAGTCTCAGATTCATTGGTTTCTATTTGTTCAATTCTAATTTTTAGGGTTTCATTTTCTTTAATTACTTTTGTGATTCCTTTTTAAAGGTGTTGAGTTCTCTGATTATTTTTTCATAAATTTCCTTCATGACTCTCATTTCTTTTTTTCCATTTTTTTATTCTTCCTCTCTTCTTTGGTTTTTAAATTCTTTTTAAAACTCTTTTGTTAAGCTTTTGGATTTGAGTCCAATTAATAGACTCTTTTGAAACTTCCCATGAGTGATTTTTCATAGATTTCTTCTTCAGATATGCCAATTTTTTTTGCAAGGCAAATGGGGTTAGGTGACTTGCCCAAGGCCACTCAGCTAGGTAATTCCACCTAGCCGCCCCCAGATATGCCATTTTTATAGTCTTTGTCTGTAAAGTACTTCTCTATATTGAGCACTCTTTCAGCTTTTTTTTGCTCATCTTTGTTATTTTAGCTCTACGCCTGGGAAGTAGGGAGTATAAATCTAAGCTTTTTATACTGGGGTTGGAATCTGATCCCTGGCTTGTCATTGACCAAGATGTTGCCTATGTAGTACAGGCCTTGCCTTTGCCAAGGTTTATTTCCTCCTTTATGTCCAGGTTCTCACTTAGCAATGGTTTGTTCCTGGCCTGGTCCCATCCTTTGCCCTTGTGTTCCCAGGGTTCAGCATTTGTTTGGGGTTGGGACCTTCCCTACTGGTTTGCTATCTAGCTGCCAGGACCTCTGCTGCTGTTAAGCTGTTGGGACCTGGGCTACACTGTGGCTAAAAGCCTCTTTTCTTGCTCTCCTGCCTCCTGGGTTTTACTTCCCCTTTTTCCCCAAAGAGACGGACTTTCACTAAAGATCTTCCTTGATGTCTACCATTGAAAACTTCTTTGAATCTCCTCTTTTTTCTTGGTGGGATATGTTGCTTGAATGTCCATATCTTTAATTACTCTTATGAGAATAGTTTTAGTAGATAAGTAGTTGTAGAAAATATATGGCAAGAGTTATGAATGTAGAGTAAGTAAATGGAGACAATGGATCTTTCAACAGAAGGGCTTAAATATTCTGCCATACTTTTTGTTAATTTTAGAAACATTTTATTTTTCTTGAGCTTTGCAGATTTCCCCCATTCTTGCTTCCCTTCCCTTCCCCCACCACCCATAGAAGTCAGTTTGCTAGTCTTTACATTGCTTCCATAGTGTTCATTGATCTAATTTGAGTGTGATGAGAGAGAAATCATATCCTTAAGGAAGAAACATATAGTATGAGATAAAGCAGAATTACATAAGACAACATTTTTTTAAATTAAGGGTAATAGTCCAGGTGTCTTTGTTCAAACACCACAGTTCTTTCTCAGGATACCGATGGTATTCCTCCATCACAGATACCCCAAAATTGTGCATGATTGTTGCTCTATTGGAATGAGCAAGTCCATTTAGGTTTATCATCACTCCCATGTTGCTGGTAGGGTATATGGTGTTCTTCTGGTTCTGCTCATATCACTCAGCATCAATTCATGCAAATCCCTCCAGGCTTCCCTGAATTCCCATTCCTCCTGGTTTCTCATAGAACAATAGTGTTCCATGACATCCATATACCACAGTTTGTTAAGCCATTCTCCAATTGATGGACATTCCCTCAGTTTCCATTTCTTTGTCACCACAAACAGAGCTGCTATGAATATTTTTGTACAAGTGATGTTTTTACCCTTTTTCAAATCTCTTCAGGGTATAGACCCAGTAGTGGTATTGCTGGATCAAAGGGTATGCCCTTTGAGCATAATTCCAAATTACTCTCCAGAAAGGCTGGATAAATTCACAACTCCACTAGCAATGTATTAGTGTCCCAGATTTCCCACATCCCTTCCAACATTGATCATTGTCCTTACTGGTCATATTGACCAGTCTGAGAGGTGTGAGGTAGTACCTCATAGATGTTTTAATTTGCATTTCTCTAATAATTAGTGATTTAGAACAATTCTTCATGTGATTATGTATTGCTTTGATTTCCTCATCTGTAAATTGCCTTTGCATATCCTTTGATCATTTGTCTACTGGTTTGCCTTTTTTAAAAAATTTGACTCGGTTCTTTGTGTATTTTAGAGATGAGGTCAGCAACACTAGTTGTAAAAATTGTTTCCCATCTTACTGCATTTCTTTTGATCTTGGTTACAGTGGTTTCATCTGTGCAAAAACTTTTTAATTTAATGTGATCAAATTATCTAGTTTGATTTGAATGATGTTCTCCCTCCCTTTCTTGGTCATAGATTGCTTCCCTTTCCATAGATCTGACAGGTAAACTACTCCTTGATCTTCTAGTTTGCTTATAATATTGTTTTTTATGTCTAGATCCTCTATCCATTTTGATTTTATCTTGGTCTAGGTGTCACATGTTGGTTGGCCTAATCCAAGTTTTCTCCATAGTAACTCCCCGTTTCCCCAACAGTTTTGATAGAATACTTCTCAAGATCCCAGGAACCTGCATCTAGAGCTGGAAGGAAATTTGGAAACATATAGCACAACTCATTCATTTTATAACTGAGGAAAATAAAGCTCCCAAAAGTTAAGTGACTTATCTAAGATTATAAATAGTCCTTCTACACTTCAATGATTTAGATTAATCTAGGAGTATCACAATATAGTTTTATTAGGAGTGATATCTTGAAATCAAAGTGGAAAAGCAAAGCTTTCCTAGATCTTCAAATTCTCCTAATATCTAAACTAGTCAACTTCTCCCCTTCCCCAATTTAGCAGTCACAAAGGTAGAATTCTTAGAATAAAATTTAAGGGAGGAGTTAAGGGAAGGTAATAAAAATTTAGGAGAATTGAAAGTTGACTGGATTTTTTTAATTGATTTGTATCTTGTATTTTTCTTCAAATAATTCTTTTTCTCTTTCTTCTTCTCCCTCCCTGATTTCATCATTTTTTTTCCTTTGGTTTTTGCATCTAACCCTTTTTAATGCTTATTATAAAAGGTGCAGTTTGAAATAAAAATCTGACTTACTTGACATTGAATGATCAAAAAATCCAATACTTATTAGTACTTTTATTCTACAAAAACAAACAAAAACCCCACAGTTCCTTCAGAAGAATCCGACCACAAGCTCTTTTGCTTACATACCCAATGCAACAACTGTGAGCACAGTGATTAATGAGACTGACCATAGAAATCAATTTCTGCACATTTAACTCCTAATATCCACTGCTCCTATAATAGGATATTTTTTGAGAGAAATCTGTCAGCCTGCTGTGACCAAGCTGAATGTGGGGTTACATAGACCCATTAAGTCATGTGACAAGCTCTTTTTCCTGAAGGGCTCAAACCTAACACTTGAACAATTCAAATGCCGATGACTCTATAGATTGTCTGAGGTGGGGAGGTATTATTTCTAGGACATGAAAGGTTCATTTCAAGAAATCATGTATTCAAGATCCCCAACCATTAAAAGATACCTTATATAAAGCAAAGCATGACAGCCCTCATTTCTCTGGCAAAAGAAAATACAGGGTTTCCAAAAGCATCAAAGAACTGAAATCTTATCCTGCCGACATCTCACACAATCTTGCAAGGTGTCAAAAACATGTTAGTTCTGGTTCTTTTCAGAAGCTCACACGATAAATATAGCCCTTCCTTTGTATAGAAGTGAAGGAAATAATCCTGCGACAAAATGTGAAAGGGGTAATGTATTTCAGAAGTAAACCTGATTGTTTTGTTTTTCTCAGAAAATTGCTGGCTGAAATGAGCCTGAATGGATGAAATGAGGCTAAAATGGCTATTAATGGTTCTGTATGGTCTTTAGATATTTATTTAAAAAAGAGAAATAGCAAGATCAGCCTTTGACCAAGATTGGTTTTACTGTGGATGGGAGGGTGTTATCAAGTGCTATACATAAATTGATTTGGTCTGATTGACTTTTTTTTCAGGGAAATTATCTAGATGAGTGTTTCTTTAGATTTGTTAAACTTTCCCATGGTTTCAGAATCTTGGAAATGGTCAAACATGGTTTTAGGACTCTGTGTTCTAACTTTTTTTGATGAAAAGAAAAGTTTGGATATTAAAAAAATAACCAATAAAATACTGAGAATGAGTGAAAAATATTGGGTAGCTGATAGATGCTTCAGTGGCAAGAGAAAAAGAAGTATCTAGCAGATTAAATGACAGATTTATTCAAAGTAATAAAATCAGTGATTAAATCTTAGAAGGAATTTCTCATCCATTCTTATTGCACAGATGAGTAAACTGAGCTTTTGAAAGATTAAAGTGCCTTGCCAAAGTCACAGAGGTAATAACTATTAAAGGTGTGATTAAACAAGGAAGGATTTGAACTGATTTCAGTCAGGAAAACCTGGATGATTCCTCCACCTTTCACATAAACTGGCTATGCTTTACACAAAATGTCTATGACTATTAGTTGTAGAGAAAGTGAATTGAATTGACAGGCAGATTTTTCTCATTCAGGAATTCTCCATACCCATGAAATCATGAATTCTCTTCTTATGTTTTCCCTATCAGAGTTACTATCCTTTTTATTATCCCATGTTGCCCCTTATATGAATAATTCATTTATTATAGATAGGTATGGAATGTTTCAGTCTATATCTATAGATGGATTTTTGATTGATGAGGTCATAGATCCATTAGATTTCTAAAGTATTAGCAATTTCTACATGAGCATCAAATATTTATATTGAATTGATTATTCAAATTTATATAATCTTAAGATTATAAATTTAGAACTTGAATGCTAGTCATGATTTAGATGAGTGATAGGCAGCTAAATGTTAAAGTAGATAGAGTGTTGGCCTGGACTCAGGAAGACCTGAGTTGAAGTCTGGCCTAAGACTCTTCCTGGGTATGTAACATTGGGCAAATCTGTTAACCCCGTTTGCCTCAGTTTCTTCATATGTAAAAATAAGCTGGAGAAATAAAATGGCAAGCCACTCTAGATTTTGCCAGGAAAACCCCAAAAGGTATCACAAAGAGTTGAATTACTGAAAAATAACTAGACAAAACAATTTAGATGAATGATGTCAAACTCAAATAGAAATAAATGAAACCACTAAATTATGCATGTGTATTCCTGTGGACAACACACTTACTGACTTACAATTTCACAAATTAACATCGCTTATGTTTATTGTATATGTGTTTATTTCATTAAATATCACCCAATTACACTTTAATCTGCTTCTGATAGCCTGTGTAAATGCTGTGCTACTTTGGATACCTTTAATCCAGGTTAAGAGCCCTCATTTTACAGATGAAGAAAATGAGGACCCACCCCAGAGGCTGTGACTTGTCCAAAGTTATGCATGAAGTCAGAGACAGACTCATGTTTTGATTTTTTTTTCTGACTCTAGATATAATATTCATTGACAAAATACTATATATTATTTCATGGATCTTTCTAGATGTTTTCATAAACTGGCTAAAATAAGCCAGTTGATACGCCGAAGTGTCACAGATTTTATATTTTTCTCAGGAGCTTGCTTCTTCTTATCCTCAGTCTTAGCTTGCAGATGGAGAAATTGGTCAATATGTTATCTTTAGCATCGTTTGGACACTATTTTATTTCATATGTCACTTGCCACTTTTCTAAAGGGACTTTAATATAGTAAACTGTCAGTTCATTTTGCGGGGATTTCTCAAATTGTACTATACTTATTAGTTGTATGAGTCTGTGCAAGTCACTTAAACCTGTTTGCTTCAGTTTTCTCATCTGTAAAAGAAGAGAAGTAAATGGCAAACCAATCCAGTATCTTCACCAAGAAAATACCAGATGAGGTCATGAAGAGTTGGACATGACTGCAAAGCAATCAAATAACAACGGCTATGAGCATGTTCTGTTAGCCCTCAAGACAATGCTTTGCTATAATGGGGTTGTAATGTCTATCAGCTAGGGTTCTCTTCTGGGCTGCTGAGCAGATTGAAGGGGTTATAGGTTAATGGTAATTGTCTATTCTGTAAATGGCCCCATAACACTGTTTAAAGCCTACTACACACATTACTCAAAATGACAAACTATTCTCTGAATAGAAATGATGCCTTCATTAGGAAATGTTAGATGGAGGCTCCAGTTTTCCTTTATTAGTTGTTTTTTCAATACTAAAATGTCCATTTCACATGGGAAGTATTATTTTTATTTCAGTGCCAACATTTAAAAAAATTATGAATCAATTAAAAGTTATACTCCAAATGGACATTGAGGGAACCATATGTATTATACATTATTTCTTTTAAAACATTTTATAGACATTTTTGTTTGTATATAACTTTAATTTCCAAAATATAATCCTTTCCCCTAGCCAGAAGTTCATCCTCTCTCTCTGTCTCTTTGTCTCTCTTTCTCTCTTTCTCTCTCTGCCTCTGCCTCTCCAAAATGTATATAAATATGGAAGATATAAATGAATAAAAAGATATGAAAATAGTGGAACAAGACTAGCCAATACATTAATCAAGACAGACTGTATATTCAAGGGTCTTCATCCATAGTTTCCAATTTCTTAACAATGCAATTGTCAATTGGATCACATATTTTTACCTGAAATTCTTATGATTTTAAGTTTGGGGGATAATAAATGTAACTTTCATTCTGACTTTACTTTGAGTATATTCCTTTCCAACTCACATCTCCCTGTAGATTCAAAGTGTCTTCAACATTACTGACATTGTTGACTTGGAATTTTCCTTCTAATCCACCATTTCACAAATCAGTTCCGAACTAACCATCCAAATATATCCATCTGACATCCATCACCATAATATCTTCCTATCACCACCTCCACAGCTGTCAGGGACCTGTGAGACACTGAACAAAATGTATTGCAAAATAGATGATAGGAAAGAACCCACAAGAAAACAGGAAATGTGGAAATTTTGTTATTCAATCAGCAAATCAATAGACAAATATTTATTGAAAGTTACCTCTGTCATAGGCCTTCTGTTAGATAGTCCAGTGAAGACAGGAATGGATTTCTAAAGGATAAAAACTCTGTAACAGTTGAAATTAATTGAGATTTTTTTTAAAGAAATATACAGACATTATGGATAAAGAACAGAGGTCTGTTGGAGAGAGATCAGATCTGTGATTTCATGAGTATCTGAAACTCTTACACAAGGAAATCCCTTTTACCACATAGGCCATTACCTCCTCTGAAACTCAGTGTTGAAACAAATGAAAAGGAAATGTGTTTTTATTGTTTGTGCATTGAAAGATTAGGTGAATTGTGTAATATCCTAGAACATATAGATATATATATATATATATATACATATATATATATATATATCAGTTAGAAATTGATCTCAGATCTTAAGACTGCTGTCTATCCATTATGCAATTCTGTCTCTGACAATTATGTCAATTGGAAGAGAAGAAAAAATGCTTAATAATGTGCATTTGACTTTTGCTTCAAAAATTATCAAAAGTTATCTGACAAAAATTATGAAATGGTACAGTTTGGGATAGGCCACACTTCTCTTTCCTTTTGGATTGTTCAGCTCACCCATTCAGATGCTTTGGACCTACACATTACCTCACGATTGTTGAATCCCCAAACCGGGTCTCAGAGATTACTAGAGAGGGTTGAATCATTTCTAGGTAAGGAAGTAGCCTTCAAAAATATGCATGAAAAAAGAGTATTCCAAAATAGTGAGTATTAAATCTATATCTGTTTTTATTTAGTAAATGATTCTCTATCCTTGTTATTGTTGTTGCTGTTCTCTGATGCTAATCAGTGAGGGAAAATTGTGTTTCTTACACAACGCCACAGCAGATTTTAAGTACAAAGTCTTCCAAATATTTTTTGTTCTCGAGAGAAAGACATTTCTTTTTTCAGTTTGATACTCCCTTTAAGCTTGTGGAATAGGGCAAGTTGTTCCATGGCACCTCATTTAATTGACCCTAAACACACCCTGGTGCTTTCCATTCTACTCCCTCACATAGAGTAAATAGAATCCTGAATTTTGAGTCATAAGATGTGATTTATGGATCACATTTTCTGGATGTGATTATGATTAGGCCAGTGGAAGAAAAATGTTTAAGTATGGAAGCCTTTCAGGATTCCCTCAGAAATATATAAATCAGTCCCTTCTACCTCTAGAGCAATTCCCTTTATATTTTGATTGATATTCTCTGATATTCTGGCACTGTCTATAGTATAGCCTCTTAATCTAGTGTAAATTAACTTGTTTTATATAAAATTATTTTAACATCTGATATAGTTATACTGCCTTTCTTTTCAAAGTTATGAATATAATTATGAATCACAATTTACAGATCTGTCACTCAATACTTGGGTGACATTTGGCTATACTTTTAAATATAAAGGAACACTGTGTTTTTAAACATCCATTTCCTTAATCATAGCATGAGTGGATTTGACTAGGTGGCCTTGAAGATCCCTTCCAGGGGCAACTAGGTGGCATGGTGGACAGAGTAGTAGCCCTGGAGTCAAGAGGAACTGAGTTCACATCTGATGTCAGACACCTAATAATTATCTAGCTCTGTGTCCTTGGGCAAGTCACTTAACCCCATTGCCTTCAAAAAAAAAAGAGAAAAAGAAAGACCCCTTCCAGTCCTAAACAATGGCTCCCACTTAGATAGTCCTGTTACCTCCCTCCCAAAAAGACATATTTATTCTGTGTCTCAGTCACTTTACTATGTTGAGAGCTAGCCAATCTGAAAGACAAGAACATTCGATTATTACCACTGTATGTTTATTGGGATAATATGCTAATTTTGTTAATAGCAAAGTACCTAATACAGAATAATGACAATAACGTCATTTTATGCATTTTTTTCATAAATTCATTCATTGTCAATCTTACACATTATAATTTAAATTATATTGGAGACCTTCTGTAGATGCCTTAGAACACAGGAATGATTCTAAGGTTTTGAATTTCAGACAACATGGTGGACCAGTAGAAGAAAAATGCTTAAGCATAGAAGCCTTTCAGGATTCCCTCAGAAATATATAAATCAGTCCTTTCTACCTCTGTAGAGCAATTTCCTTCCTATTTTGATTGTTCTCTGATATTCTGGCATTGTCTATACTATAGGCTCTTAATCTAGTGTAAATTAACTTGTTTTATGTGAAATTATTTTAACAACTGATATAGTTTTAACTGACTTTCTTTTCAAACTTATGAATTTTATTAAATGGATCTGAAATCCTTAATCTTAGGAGTCTGTAGACTTCATCAGACAAAAGGGTCCATGATACATACACATAAAAGGCCCAAATCTGGGCTTCCAGGGTGGAGTCAAGATGGCAGCATGAAGGTAATATTCTCCAGGAGCTTTTCTATACGCAAAGTTAAATGAAGCCTCTACACAAACATTGAAGCTACAGATTCCGCTAAAAAAAAGACAAGATGCAAAGAAATTTTCAATGGTAGACATTGTAGAGAATTTTCAGTGGAGTTCTGCCTTTTTTAGGGAAAAGGAGGAAGGAAAACCATTAGAAAACTTTTAGTCAAGGTGCAGTACAGGTCCCCACAGCTTGAAAACAGCACAGGTCTTGGCAGTAATATAGCAAGCTAGCAGGGAGGGTCCCTACCCCAAACAAAGTCTGAATCCTGGGAATACTGGGGCCGGGGGAAGACTGGGAACAAACCACTGCATAGGTAGAATTAAGCATAAAGGAAGAAACAAAACTCTGCAAAGGCAAGGTCTGCTGTGCATAGGCAACATCTTGGCCAACACCAAGCCAGGGATCAGACCCCAGCACCAGTATAAAAAGCTTGGGTCTATACTCCCTATACCCAAGGATTAGAGTTTAATCAAAATGAGCAAAAAAGCTAAAAGAGTGCTCACTATAGAAGGCAACTATGTAAAGATAATAACAATGCCTCCTCCTCAGAAGAAAACTGAAAAATTACCTACCAGAGTAGTCAAAATTGGACTAAAATTCAAAATTTCATAGAATAGCTTAAAAAAAGAAATTAAAAACCAAACAAAGAAATGAGAATCATGCAGAAAATCATGAAAAATTGACCAAAGAAATAAACACCCTTAAATATAAAAATAACCAAAATGGAAAAAAAAGAATGTAATTCTTCAAAAAGTAAGATTGACCTACTAGAACAGGTCAATGTATTCAAAGGAATGTAACTCAGCAAAATGTTAAATTATCCAACGAGAAAAGGAAACACAAAAGCTAACTGAAGAAAATGAAACCTTCAAGTTTAAAATTGGACAAACAGTAACCAATTAATCTATGACTTTACATGACTCCATCAAACAAAGTAAAAAGCACTGAAAATATTTAAGAAAATATAAAATACTTTTAGGAAAAAGAAACAACCTGGAAATAGACCCAGGAGAGATGGTTTACAAATTATTGAATTATTAGAAAACTTAAATCAAAAAAAAGAACATGTAAAACATTTTTCAGGAAATTATCTGGGAAAACTGTCTAGATTTGAAAGAATATACAGGAACTCCTTCAGAAAGAGAGACCCCAGGATAAAAACTCCAAAGTTATCATAGCTAAATTACAAATAAAGGAGGAAATATTGCAAGCAACAAAAGAGAAGCAATTTAAATATAAATGAAACACAATCCAACCTACACAAGATTTATCAGCTTCAACACTGAAGAACCAAAGGACCTTCCATATAATGGATAACAACCAAGATTTTACTACCTTGAAAAACACAGCATATTCTGTCAGGAGGAAAGATGAATGTTTAATGAAATAGAGGACTTCCAAAATTTCTTTTAAAAAATTATTTATTTTCATCCATATGCACATGTATATTTTTAAGTTGCAAAATTTCCTTCCACCCTTCCTTCCCACCCCAACTCCCCTCAGTGGTGAACAGTCAGGTTAGCATTGTACATGCATATTTTGTTTAACTTGTTTACAAATTAGTAATTTTTGGAACGATGAATTAGGATTAAGGGAAAGAGATATGTAAAAGATAATTTTTATAAAGTGTTCATCAGATTCTGAAGAGTTGGGTTTGTGTGTTTTTTTTTTACTTTTTTTTTTTGGCTAGGCAACGGGGTTAAGTGGCTTGCCCAAGACCATCACAGCTAGATAATTATTAAGTGTCTGAGGCTAGATTTGAACTCAGGTATTCCTGACTCCAGGGCAAGTACTCTATCCACTGCGCAACCTAGCTGCCCCGTTTGTGGGTTGTTTTTTTTTTTTTTTTTTTGGTGTATATTGTATTTTGTTTTGTTTTTCTGGATCTAGATGGGGATAATATAGTCCATGGTCAGTCAAATATAGTCCTAGCTCTCTGAACTGCTGAGAGGAGCTGCATTCATCAAGGTTGTTCATCTCACAGTGTTGTTGCTGATGTGTACATTGTTCTTTTGGTTATAATGCCTTCACTCAGCATCAGATCCCATAAGTCATTCCATGCTTCTCCAGGATCCAACCATTTATGTTTTCTTTTTTAAAATATTTTATTTGTCTTCCAATTATATACAATAGTAGTTTCTGCCTATCATTTTTGCAAGGTTTTGAATTTTAAAAATTTCCCCCACCCTCCTTTCCTTCCCCTTACCCCCAACTCAGGAAGCAGTGTAATAATCTTTACATTGTTCCCATGCTATGCATTGATCAAAATTGAATGTATTGAGAGAGAAATGCTATCCTTGAGGAGAAAATATCAGAGATAGCAAAATTATATAGCACATGACATTTTCTTTTTAAAAAAATGAAGGTAATAGAATTTAGTCTTGTTTAAACTCCACAGTTCTTTCTCTGGATACAGATGGTATTCTCCATCATAGGTACTCTTAAAATTGTCTCTGATTATTGAATTGAATGCCTTTATGGTTTCTTATAGAATAGTAGTATTACATAGTAGTCATGTACCATAACTTGTTTAGCCATTCCCAATTAATAGACATCCTCTCAATTTCAAATTCTTTGCCACTACAAAAAGAGCTGCTATGAATATTTTGGAACATGTAGGACTTTTGCCGATTTTCATAATTTATCCTGGATAGAGATCTAGAATTTGAATTATGGGTCAAAGGGTATGAAAAGTTTTATTGCTCTTTAGGCATAGTTTCATATTGCTCTCCAGAAAGGTTGGATCTGTTCACAACACCACCAATATCCGAATCCTCCCACAACCTCTCCAACATTGAATATTTTCCCTTTTTCTCATCTTGGCCAATCTAATAGTTGTGAGATGATACCTCATTGTTGTTTTAATTTTCATTTCTCTAATCAAAAAGTATTTGAAGCATTTTTTCATATGATGATAGATAGCTTTAATTTCTTTATTTGAAAATTGTCTGTTCATATCCTTTGACCATTTATCAATTGGGGAAATGACTTGTGACCTTATAAATTTGATGCAATTCTCTATATATTTTAGAAATGAGACCTTTGTCAGAACTCCTGGCTGTAAGGTTTCCCAGCTTTCTTCTTCCCTGCTAATTTTGGCAGCATTGATTTTATTAATGCCAATCCTTTTTAATTTATATAGTCAAAATCATTCACTTTGCTATTTATAATGTGCTCTAATTCTTGGTCTAATAATTTTATCTAGGGTATTGCTATATCTAAATCCTTTAGCTATTTTGACCTTATTTTAGTTTAGGGGGGTGAGATGTGGATCTGTGCCTAGTTTTTGCCATATTATTTTCCAGTTTCCCAACAATGTTTGACAAATAGTGAATTCTTATCCCAGAAGCTGACATTGGGTTTGCCAAATAGTAGATTATTGTAGTTATTTATTGCAGTTTCTTTTGAGCCTATTCTAATACATTGATCCATTACTCTATTTCTTACCAGTATTAGGCACTTTTGATGACTGCTGTTTTATTGTATATTTTTAGATCTGGTAGAGTTAGACCACTTTCCTTAACATTTTCCCCCATCAATTCCCTTGCTATTATTGCCCTTTTGCTGCTCCAAATGAATTTTTTAATTAATTTTTTTAGCTCAGTAAAGTAGTTATTTGATAGTTTGATTGGTAAGGTACTGAATAAGTAATTATTTTGGGTAGAATTGCTATTTTTATTATATTAGCTCAACCTAACTATAAGCATTTGGCATTTTTCCAATTATTTAGATCTGAATTTATTTGGGTGAGAAATGCTTTATCATTTTGTTCATACAGTTTCTGAAATTATCTTGGGAGGTAGATTCCCAAGTATTTAATGTTTTCTATAGTTACTATAGTTCTCTTTCTATCTCTTGCTCTTTGGATTTGTTGTTCATAAGTTCAAATGCTGATGATTTATGTAGATTTATTTTATATCCTGCTACTTTGCTGAATTTGTTAATTGTTTCAAGTAGTTTTTTTAGATGGTTTTCTTGGATTCTCTAGACCATCAGCTCATCTGCAAAAAAGTCAAAGTTTTGCTTCCTCATTGCCAATTCTGATCCTTTCAATTTCTTTTTTCTTCTCTTATTGCTACTGCTAGCATTTCTAATACTACACTGAATAACAACTACATTCTAATACTACATTGAATAATGATGGTGATGATAGGCATACTTGTTTCACCATTGATTTTGTTGAGTTTATTCCTATTATTCCTATTATTTATAATATTTGTATAATATTATTTATAATATTTGTTGATGGTTTTAGATAAATATTATTTATTATTTTAAAAAAACACTCTTTATTCCTATACTTTATAGTGTTTTTTTAGGAATAGATGTATTTTATCAAAGGCTTTTTCAGCTTCTATCGAGATAATCATTTGATTTCTATTGGTTTTGCTACTGATGTTAATGCTTTCCTAATGTTGAACCATCCCTGCCTATCTGCTATAAACCCTACCTGATCATGGTGTATTATCCTAGTAATAACTTGCTGTAGTCTCATTGCAAAAATTTTATTTAAGATTTTTGCATCAAAATCAATAAGGAGATTGGTCTACAATTTTTCATTTCTGTTTGGTTCTTCCTGGTTTAAATATCAGCACCATGTTGGCATCAGCAAAAGGAGTTCCTCTACTATTTTTAAAAATAGTTTATGTAGAATAGCAATTAATTGTTCCTTAAATATTAGGTAGATTCTCCTATAAATCCATCTGGACCTGGAGACTTTTTTTAAGGATTTTATTTATTTTGAGATATACAATTTTCTCCCCAATATTCCTTCCCTCCCCCCCACCATCAAAGAAGGCAGTCTGTTAGTCTTTACACTATTTCCATGGTATACATTGATCTAAGTTGAATGTGATGAGAGAGAACTCATATCCTTAAAGGAAGAAAAATATAGTATAAGAGATAGCAGAATTACACAATAAGATAATTTTTTTTCTCCTTTAAATTAAAGGTTGTTTTTGGTCTTTGTTCAAACTCCACAATTCTTTCTCAGGATACAGATAGTGTTCTCCATTGCAGAAACCCCAGAATTGTCCCTGATTGCTGCACTGATGGAATGAGCAAGTTCATCAAGATCGGCCATCATTCCCATATTGCTATTAGGGTATACAATGTCTTTCTGGATTTGCTCATCTCATTCAGCATCAGTTCATGCAAATCTTTCTAGGCTTCCCTGAATTCCCATCACTCCTGGTTTCTAATAGAACAATATTGCTCCATGACATACATATACCTCAGTTTATTAAGCCATTCCCCAATTGAAGGACATTTACTTAATTTCCAATTCTTTGCCACCACAAACAGGGCTCTTTTAATATTTTCTGTACAAGTGATTTTTTTTAATTAAAGATTTTATTTATTTTGAGTTTTACAATTTTCACCCAATCTTACTTTCCTTCCCTCCCCCCCACAGAAAGCAACTTCTCAGTGTTTACATTATTTCTTTGTTGTACACTGATCCAAATTGAGTGTCATGAAAGAGAAATCATATCCTTAAGGAAGAAACATAAAGTATAAGAGATAACAAGATCAGACAATAAGATTTTTTTTCTAAATTAAAGGGAATAGTCCTTGGTCTTTGTTCAAACTCCACGGTTCTTTATCTGGATACAGATGGTATAGTCTATTGCAGAGAGCCCAAAATTGTCCCTGATTGTTGCACAGATAAAATGAGTGAGTCCATCAAGGTTGATCATTGCCCCCATGTTGCTGTTAGGGTGTAGAGTGTTTTTTCTGATTCTGCTCGTTTCACTCAACATCAGTTCATGCAAATCCCTCCAGGCTTCCCTGAATTCCCATCCCTTCTGGTTTCTAATAGAACAATAGTGTTCCATGACATACATGTATCCCAGTTTGCTAAGCCATTCCCCAATTGGAGGACATTTACTTGATTTCCAATTCTTTGCTACCACAAACAGGGCTGCTATGAATATTTTTGGAAAAGTGATATTTTTACCCTTTTTCATCATCTCTTCAGGATATAGGTCCAGTAGTGGCATTGCTGGCTCAAAGGGTATACACATTTTTGTTGCCCTTTTGGCATAATTCCAGATTTCTTTCCAGAAAGGTTGGCTGAATTCACAACTCCACCAACAATGTGTTGGTGCCCCAGATTTCTCACATCCCTTCCAACATTGATCATTGTCCTTTCTGGTCATATTGGGCAGTCTGAGAAGTGTGAGGTGGTATCTCAGAGAAGCTTTAATTTGCATTTTTCTGATAAATAATGATTTAGAGCAGTTTTTCATATGACTATGGATAGCTCTTATTTTCTCATCTGTAAATTGCCTTTGCATATCCTCTGACCATTTGTCAATTATGGAATGGCTTTTTTTTTCAAATTTGACGCATTTCGCTTTATATTTTAGAAATGAGTCATTTGTCAGAACTCCTGGTTGTAAAAATTGTATCCCAATTTACTACATTTCTTCTGTTATTGGTTACAGTGGTTTTATCTGTGCAAAAGCTTTTTAATTTAATGTAATCAAAATTATCTAGATTGTTTTTAATGATGTTCTCTATCTCTTCCTTGGTCATATACTGCTTCCCTTTCCATAGATCTGACAGCTAAACGACTCCTTGATCTTCAAGCTTGCTTATAATATTGTTTTTTATGTCTAAATCCTGTATCCATTTTATTCTTATCTTGGAATATGGTGGGAGGGGTTGGTCTAATCTAAATTTCTTCCATAATAACTTCCAATTTCTCCAACAGTTTTTATTGAAGGAAAAAATTTTAATCCCAGTAGTTGGACTCTTTGAGTTTATCAAACATCAGAATACTATAATCATTTTATGTTATTGCATCTAGTCTAGTCCACTGATCCACCCCTCTATTTCTTAGCCAATACCAGACAGTTTTGATGACTGAAATTTTATACTATAATTTTAGATCTGGTAAGGCTAAGCCACCTTCTTTTGAACTTTTTTCAATGAATCCCTATAAATTCTTGACTTTTTATTTCTCCATATGAATTTATTTACAACTTTTTCTAACTCATTAAACTAATTTTTTTTTGTAATTTTGATTGGTAGGCAACTAAACAGGTAGTTATTTTTGATAGAATTGTCATTTTGGGGGCAACTAAGTGGCATAGTGGATAAAGCACCCACCCTGGAGTCAGGAGTACCTGGGTTCAAATCCGGTCTCAGACACTTAATAATTACCTGGCTGTGTGGCTTTGGGCAAGCCACTTAACCCCATTTGCCTTGCAAAAAACCTAAAAAAAATAAAAAATAAAAAAAGAATTGTCATTTTTATTCTATTAACTAGGTCCATCCATGAGCAGTTGGTGTTTGCTCAGTTATTTATATCTAATTTTATTTGTGTGAGAAGTGTTTTGTACTTGTTTTCAAAAAGTTTCTGAGTCTGCCTTGACAGGTAGCTCCCAGATATTTTATATTGTCTGAGGTTACTTTGATTGGGATTTCTCTTTCTAGTTCATTCTGCTGCATCTTGCTAGTCATATGTAGAAATGTTGAGGATATATGAGGGTTAATTTTATATCTTATGATTTTGCTAAAGTTGCTAATTATTTCTAATAGCTTTTAAGATGATTTTTTGGAATTCTCTAGGTAGACCATCATGCCATCTGCAAAGAGTGAAAGTTTTGTCTCTTCCTTCCCAATTCTAATTCCTTCAATTTCTTTTTCTTCTCTAATTGCTGAAGCTAACATTTCTAATAGGATATTGAATAGTAGTGGTGATAATGGGCATCCTTGTTTCACCCCTGATCTTATTGGGAATGCCTCCAGCCTTTCCCCATTAAATATAATGCTTATTGATGGTTTCAGATAGATACTGCTTATTATTCTGAGGAACAAACCATTTATTCCTACACTCTCTAGTGTTTTTACTAGGAATGGGTACTATATTTTGTCAAGAACTTTTTCAGCTTCTATTGATACAATCATATGATTTCTGATAGGTTTGTTATTGATATAATTAATTATACTAACAGTTTTCCTAGTATTGAACCAATCCTGCATTGCTGGAATAAATCCTACATGATCATAATGTATTATTCTAGTGATAACTTGTTGTAATCAACTTGCTAAGATTTTATTTAAAATTTTTGCATCTATATTCATTAGGGAAATAGGTCTATAATTTTCTTTCTCTGTTTAAACTCTTCCTCTTTTAGGTATCAGCATCATATTGTTGTCATAGAAAGAGTTAGAAAGAGTTCTGTCTTCACCTATTTTCCCAAAGAGTTTATATAGAATTGGCACCAATTGTTCCTTAAATGTTTGGTGGAATTCACTTGTTAATCCATCTGTCCCTGGAGATTTTTTCTTAGGGAGTTCAATAATGGTTTGTGGAATTTCTTTTTCTGAGATAAGTTTATGTAGGTATTTAATTTCCTCTTTACTTGACCTGGGCAACTTACATTTTTTGTAAATATTCATCCATTTTACTTAGATTGTCAAATTTATTGGTGTAGAGTTGGGCAAAATATTTCCAAATTAATACTTTAATTTCTTCCTCATTGGTGATTAGTTCACTTTTTCATTTATGATACTAGTAATTTGGTTTTATATTTTCTTTTTTTAATATCAAATTGACCAGAGGTATATCAAATTTATTTTTTTCATAAAACTAACTCTCAGTTTTATTTATTAGTTCAATATTTTTCTTGATTTTGATTTTATTAATTTCTCCTTTAATTTTTAGAATTTCTAATTTGGTATTTAATTTGGGGGTTTAATTTTGTTCTTTCTCTTAATTTTTTTAGTTGCATATTTAGTTAATTGAATTCCTCTTTCTCTAATTTATTCATATAATCATTTAAAGATATAGTATATCTTCTGACAGCTGCCTTGAGTGAATCACAAAGGATTTGGTATGTTGTTTCATTATTGTTATTATGTAGGATGAAATAATCCTTTCTATAATTTGTTTTTTGATCCACTCATTTTCTAAAATGAGGTTATTTAGTTTCCAATTAATTTTGGGTCTGTATCTTCTTGCTTCAGTATTGCATATGATTTTTATTACATTGTGATCTAAGAAAGATGTATTCGCTATTTCTTCCCTTCTGGAGTTATCATTAGTTTTTTATGCCCTAGTACATAGTCAATTTTTGTGTAAGTGCCATGTACTGCAGAAAAAAGTATAGTCCTTTCTATCCCCATTCAGTTTCCTCCATAGGTCTATCATATCTAGATTTTCTAACAATCTATTTACCTCCTTAACTTCTTTCTTATTTATTTTATGATTTGATTTATCTAAGTCTGACAGTGGGAGGTTGAGGTATCCCACTAGTAAAGTTTTTCTCTCTGTGTCTTTCTGTAGCTCTTTCAGCTTCTCCTCTAAGTATTTGGATGGACTACCATTCGGTGCATACATATGTAGTATTGAAATTATTTTATTGTCTATGGTACCTTTTAGGAGGATATAGTTTCTTTCCTTATCTCTTTTTTTTTCGCAAGGCAAATGGGGTTAAGTGGCTTGCGCAACCACACAGCTAGGTAATTATTAAGTGTCTGAGACCAGATTTGAACCCAGGTACTCCTGACTCCAAGGCCAGTGCTTTATCCACTACGCCACCTAACCACCCCTCCTTATCTCTTTTAACCCTATTCATTTTTACAGCTGCTTTGTCTGAGGTAATGATTGTTACCCCTGCTTTTTTTTTTAACTTCAGCTGAAACAAAATATATTTTGTTCTAACCTTTTACTTTTACTCTATATGTATCTCTCTGGTTCAAATGAATTTCTCATAAGCAGCATATTGTAGGATTCTGGTTTTTAATCCACTCTGTTATTTGCTTACATTTTAAGGGAAACTTCATCCCATTCACATTCAAAGTTATAATTACTAGCTCTTTATTGCCCTCCATGCTATCTTACCTCTGTTTGTATTTTTCCCCTTTTTTTCCCTTTTTTTATATTCCCCAGTATTTTCCACTGAATACCACCACTTTCAGTGTGTTTGCCCTCCTATATCAACTCCCCTTTATTTCCCCTTTCCCTTTTCCCCTTCTTCCCTTCCTTCCTTCTGTTAGCTCCCATTTTCTCCCCCTCCCTGTCTCCTCCTTTCTTGTCTACTCTCTCCCCTTTTCCTCTTTAAATACTTGAAAGGTAAGATAATTTTCTTAACTTAACTGAGTGTTTCTGTAAATTAACTTTAAGCCAAAGCTAATGAGAGGAAGATTCAGATGCTTCTCAGCTCCTTCCTTCTTCCCCTTTCTTACAATTTGTCTTTTATACACCTTAATACATTAAGATTTACCCCATTCTATCTCCTCCCTCTTCCCATCGCCTTACTGTCTTCCTTTTAAAGGAGGTGTTGTTTTTAAATCATTCTTTCTGAGTCACAGAAAAGTCATGAGTGTCCATCTCTTCTGGCTAAGTATATTCTCTCTAGTAGAATTACAATTTCCATGAGAATCTTTCTCCCAAGTGGGTATATAGCCAGTTTCATGTTATTGGACAGCCATTTTTTTATTTTACCCCCCCCCTTTATTTTAACCTTTTCATGTGTCTCTTGAGCATCCTGTTTGATGTCCACATTTTCTATTAACATCTGGTCTTTTCATCAGGAAAAGTTGGAAGCCTCCCATTTCATTAAATGTCCATTTTTCCCCTGGAAGAGAAGGTTTGGCTTTGCTGGGTATTAGATTCTTGGCTTAATTCCAGACCTTTTGCTCTTTGGAATATCTCATTCTAGCCCCTTCGATGCCTTAATGTTGATGTAGCTAGGTCCTGTATAGTCCTTACTGTGTCTCCTTGGTGTCTAAATTGTTTCTTTCTGGTTGATTGCAGGATTTTCTCTTTCATCTGATAATTCTGGAGTTTGGCCACAACATTCCATGTTGTTTCCATTTTAGGATCTCTTTCTGGAGGGGATCAACGTGTTCTTTCAATAACTATTTTGCTCTCTGGTTCCATAATATCATGGCAGTTTTCCATCACTAAATCCTGTAATATTAAGTCCAGGCATTTTCTCTCTTCAATGTTTTCAGGAAGAAAGTTTTCCTGGTTGTCCCTCCTAGATCTATTCTTGAGGTCAGTGGTTTTGCTGATGAGGTATTTTACATTTTCTTCTATTTTTTTTTTTTTTTTTTGGTTTTATTTAATAGGCTCTTGCTGTCTTATGAAGTCATTGGTTTCCACAGACTCCATTTTTTTTAGAGAAGAATTTTCTTCATTTACCTTTTGCAACTCCTTTTCCAATTGGTCAATTCTATTTCTGAAAGAGTTTTCCATTTGACCAACTGAGGTTTTGAGAGAATTATTTTCTTTTTGCATTTGTTCAGTTGCATTTTCCAGTGATTTGTTTTTAAGTTGCAAGCTGTTAATTGTCTCTCCAAAATTTTCCGATTGATTTTTGAACTCCTTTCTGATTTTTTCAAGAAAGTCTTTCTGTGCTGGAAATCAGATCATATTCTTCTCAGAGGTTCTGGGTCTCTCTGAGTTAGGGTCTTTTTCTGTCTAAGAATTTTTCTATGGAACCCCCTTTCTTTTGGCCTTTCTTCATTTTACTAAGACCTTATGTTAGCAAAGGGCTGGTTCACAGAGGTTTGGTGTTAAGATCCCTAGAGGCTTTACTCACTGGGTTTAGTAACTCTAAGTGGACTGGCCAGAAGGCTGTGTTGGTTGTTTTCTCAGGAGTGTCTGTGACCTTATTTTGAGACCTCTCCCTTAAGTTGAAAGAGGTAGATGAAACTGTTGAATATTTTTGTCTTTGATCAATGGTGGATTTTGCCCTAGGGCAAGGTAATTGCTCTCACTATTCACAGCTGAGGGATGTCTTCTGCTCACGTGCCTGGGGCAGAGGTGGGATGTAATTGTGTTTATTCTGGGAAGAGACTTCAACTGAAATGAAGCCCTGGAACTCGCCTTCCAGTTCTGTTGGCAAGCTCCAGACTTTCAGTGTCACAACCAATGCCTCTGCTCCTTAGTTGTTCAATCAAGATGCCCTGCTTTTAGGCTTTCCAGGCTCTAGTCTGCCCCTCTGATCAGGTTAGTCAAGCTCTCAGACTCTTGCCCACCCCATCTCCAAGAAGACTGGTCACACTTTCAGGGTCTCAGAATTTCACCTGCCCAATTGATCAGGCTAGTTGAGTTCTCCAGCTTTGACCCTGTCCTGTGCTCCCATCAGAGTCTGCCCTCTGTGCCCAGCTCACCCACGATCCCAGAGGACAAACCTTGAGGTAGATCTTCTCCTAGTTTCTCTTTCTAGTTTTTGTGGTTCAGATTTCTGTTAAGAGGTTTGTTTCATTCTATTTATTAGGAAAAATCAGGAGATTTAGCACTGTGCCTGTCTTTTCTCCACCATCTTGGCTGGAAGTCCTGGAGACTTTTTCTTAAGGAGTTTAATGATGGTTTCTTCAATTTGTTTTTCTGAAGTGGGGTCATTTAAATAATTTATTTCCTCTTCTGTTAATCTAGACAGTTTGTATATTTGTGAATATTCTTCTATTTCATTCATGTTATCAAATTTATTGGCATATAGTTGAGCAAGGTAATTCTGAATTTTCTCTTTATTTTCCTCCACATTGGTTGTTAGTCCATTTCTGATACTGGTAATTTGGTTATCTTTATTTTTTAATTTTATTAACCAAAAGTTTGTTGCTTTTATTGACTTTTCATAAAACCATCTCTTAGTTTTATTTATGAGATCAATCATTTTCTTGCTTTTAATTTTTTTTATTCTCTCCCTTGATTTTCAGAATTTCTAATTTTGTAATTTAATTGAGGATCTTTAATTTGTTCTTTTCCTAGCTTTTTTAGTTGAATACCCAATTCATTGATCTCCTCTTTCTCTATTTCCTTCATATGGGCATTTAGAAATAAAAAATTTCCCCTCAAAACTGCCTTGGCTAAATCCCATAAACTTTAGTATAATGTCTCATTATTATCATTTTCTTGGCTATGATTATTGATTAATTCTATTATTTGCTTTTTCATCCACCCATTATTTAAGATAAAATTATTTAATTTCTAATTAATTCTTGGTTTATCTTTCCCTGACCCTTTATTACATGTTTTTTATTGCATCATGGTCTGAGTAAGTATGTATTTATCATTTCTGCTTTTCTGCATTTGATTTTAAGATTTTTGTTCCCTAGTACATGGTCAATTTTGGTGCAGGTGCCATGTACTGCTGAGAAAAAGGCACATTCTTTTCTATCCCCATTAAGTTTTCTCCAGAGGTCTATTATGTCTAAGTTTTCTAAGATTTCATTCTTAGCCTTTTTAACTTCCTTCTGGTTCTTTTTTTGTTAGATTTATCTGTTCCTCAGAGAGGGAGCTTGAGGTTTCCCATTATAAAAGTGTGTCTGACTATGTCTTGTAATTCATTCAGCTTTTCCTCTAGGAATATGGATGTTATACCACTAGGTGCAGACATGTTTAGTAATAATATAGCTTCATTACCAATGGTGCCTTTTAAGAAGATGCAGTTCCTTCTTTATCCCTTTTAGTGAGTTTGATTTTTTACTTATACTTTACCTGAGATTAGGATTGCTACCCAAGAATTTTTTATTTCAGCTGAGGCATAATATATTTGGCTCCAGTCTTTCACTTTTACCCTGCATGTATCTTTTTGCTTTAAATTTTTATCTTGTAAACAACATATTATAAGATTCTGGTTTTTAAACCATTCTGCTATGCACTTCCTTTTTATGGGACAATTCATCCCATTCACATTTATAGTTAATGTTGCTAATTCTGTATTTACCTCCAAGCTATCTTTCTCCACTTAAATTTTTCTCTTTCCTTTTCTCTTATTCCTCCCCTCAAAAATTTTATTGTCTTTCCCCTTTGACTTTTCTTTTAAAAATTTAAATTTCAGTTTATTTTCACTTATACCTTTATCTTCCCTTTTCTCAGTCCCTTCTTTCCTTAACTTTCCCTTTCCCACTACCCCCCCCCCCCCCAATTAGGATAGATCTTTAAACTCAAGTGGGAATTTATCTTATTATACCCTCTCTGGGCTAAATCTATCAAATAGAATTTACTCAGCATTCACATTCTCACTTCCCCCTCCTCTAAAATTATAAATCTTTCTGCCTCTTCCCTGTCTATTATTTATTGCTCTAATATGATTAATAGGTATCATCAATCAGTTTAATTATATGATTGCTTGATATGCTCATATTGTTGTCAAGATATCATTACAGATAGTTTGATGGATTGCTTGATTGATTAGTAACATTGACTCAAATTTCATCAAATTTCAAATACCTTTCAAGTACATACAATCCTCCTCATGAGCCAAATTATCATCCAAAACCATATCATTTTTTGAACTATTTGTGCCCCTGCCCCCAGGCCTATTTTCTCTCATACATTGGCCCCCCTCCCCCACCCAGGGTCTATTTTCTTTGCACTCCCCCCCTCCAGGGTACTTACTTTTTTTTTAAGTGAAGCATAGTTAAGTCAAACCCTGATCTAATGAACTGCAAGAATCTTAATGATCTCTAAGTCCTGAGAGGCTCTGGAGGTCTCACCTGAGAACTTTACAAATGATAGTAAGTTGCAGGAGACACTGTCTCAGGATCTCACAGTTTATGATGCTCTCATTAGACAAAGTGCTAAGTAGAGTGGAAAAGTGGGTCAAAGGATAATTAGACACTTAAGTTTAAAGTTAACACTCTTGCTTTTCTTCAGGGTTTTTTATCTCAGACATAGTGATGTCATCTTGGATCTTTTCAAAGAAGAGATAAGACCCAATTATACCCATAAAATTGAAAACCAGAAAACCACTGACCTAATACTAAAACCTAAGGTTGATTTTATGAAAAAAAAAGAAAAATAGCTACAATTTTAATTGAACTGATTAAAAAAGAAAGACAATAACCATATTACTAGTATCAAAAATGATAAGCATCACTAATTCAAAAGATAATTCAGTTATTTTGCTAAACTGTATACCAATAAATTTGATAACCTGAGTGAAATGGTTGAATATTTACAAAAAATACAAACTACCCAAATTAACAGAAGAAAAAATAACATACTTAAATAGCCCATTTTAGAAAAAAAAAATTGAAGTTACCATCAATAATCTCCCTAAGAAAAAGTCTCCAGGGTCAGATGGATTCATGGATTAAGAAGAAATTAATTCTTGTTTTACATAAACTTTTTTTTAAAAAAATAGAAGGAATTCTTCCTAATTCCTTCTATGATACCAATATGCTGCTGATACAGGAAGAACCAAAAGAAACATGGAAAATTATAGAACAATCTCCCTGATGAATATTGATGCAAAAACCAGAAATCATATGATTATCTCAATAGGTGCTGAAAAAGATTTTGATAAAATAAAACATCCATTCCTATTAAAACACTAGAAAATATAGGAATAGATTTTTCCTTCAAATAATAAGCAGTATCTATCTATAATCATCAATAAATATTACATGAAATAAGAATAAACTAGGAACATTTCCAATAAGATCAGGGGAAAATAATTATTCAATATAGTATTAGAAATGTTAGTTTTAGCAGTAGCAGAAGAATTGAAGGAACCAGAATTGACAATGAGAAAGCAAAACCTTCACTCTTTACAGATGATACAATGATATACTTAGAGAACACAAGAAAATCATCTAAAAACAATTTGAAACAATTAACAAATTTGGAAAAGTAGCATGTTATAAAATAAAACCACATAAATAATTAGCATTTCTATATATGAACAACAAAGCCCCAGAGCAAGAGAAAGAAAAAGAAATTCCATTTAAAGTAACCATAAACAACATTAAATACTTGGAAATCTACCTCCCAGGGCAAACTCAGAAATCATATGAACATAATTACAAGGCAGTGCTCATAGAAAGTCAGATTTAAACAACTGGAAAAATTTCAATTTCTCATGATTAAGTTGAGCTAATACAATAAAAAAGACAATTCTACCCAAAAATAAATTATTTATCCAATGCCAAACCAATCAAAAATCATATAACTATTTTACCAATCTATAACAAAATTCATTTGTAACAACAAAAAGTGAAGAATATCAAGGAAACTGATGGGGGGGGGGGGTTAAATTAAAATGATGATGGTCTAGCTCTGCAGAGCTATCAGATAGCAGTCATCAAAACTTCCTGGTACTGGTTAAGAAATGGAGTAATAGATCAGTAGATTAGAATAGGTTCAAAGGAAAAAGTAGTAAATGACTACAGTAATCTACTGTTTGACATACTCAAAGACATTAGATCCTGGAATAAGAACTCACTATTTGACAAAAATTGTTGGGAATACTGCAAAATAGTATGACAAAAACTAAGCATAGACCCACATCTCACACCCTATACCAAAATAAGTTCAAAACGTGGACAGGATTTTAGTGCAACACCATGGACCAATTAACGGACCAAGAAATATGCTGTCACATCTATGGAATAGGGAAAAATTTGTGACCAAGTAAGAAATAGAGTATATTATAAATTGCAGAATGGATTATTTTGACTATATTAAATTAAAAAAGCTTTTGTAGTAATAAAATAAATGTTTTCAAAATTAGAAGGAAAACAGAATATTGGGAAACAATTTTTATAGTTAGGGGTTCTGATAAAGGTCTCCATTTTAAAATATCTAATTACATGAATTTTATAAGTTGCAAGTCATTTCCCAATTGGTAAGTGGCCAAAGGATATGAACAGAGAGTTTTCAAATAAAACTATTAAAACTTTATATCGCCATATCAAAAATGTTCCAAATGAATACTGATTAGAGAAATGCAAATTTAAAAAGCTATGAGATGCAACCTCACACCTATTAGACTAACCAAGATGAGAAAAAGGGAAGATGATCAGTGTTGGAGAGGTTGTGGGAGGATTGGGACATTGATGCCATACTGGAGGAGTTGTGAACAGATCCAACTTTTCTGGAGAGCAATATGGAACTATGCCCAAAGAGCAATAAAATTATTCAAACCCTTTGACCCAGCAATTCCAATTTTAAGTCAATATCCAGAAGAAATTATAAAAAATGAGATAAGTCCTACATGATCCCAAATATTCATAGCAGCTCTTTTTATAGTGGCAAAGAATTGGAAATTGTGGAGATGCCCATCAATTGGGGAGTGGCTAAGGAAGTTATGGTACATGAATACTAAGGGATACTATTGCTCTATCAGAAAACATAAATGGTCAGACTCTGTAGGATCTGATGCTGAGTGAAGGGAGTAGAACCAAGAGAACAACAAGAACACTGTGAGATGATCAACCTTGATAGAAGCAGCTGCTCTCAGCTTTTTGGAGAACTGGAACAACCATATTAGAACACCTATGGGCAATGTTATCTCCAGCCAAAAGAAAAAAAAACAAATAAAAATGATAATAAAAACCCCTTCAGAATCTGATGAACACTTTATTAAAATTATCTTTTATTTATCTCTTTCCCTTAATCCTAATTCTTCATGCAAAATTACTAATTTGTAAACATATTTAACAAAATATGTATGTAAAATGCTAACCTTTCTGTTCCCTGCTGAGGGGAAGAGGGTAGGAAGGGAGAGTGGAGGGAAATTTTTTAACTTGGAAATATGCATGCATGTATTGATGAAAACAAGTAAATAAATTAACAAAAAAATGCAAAAAGTTTTTGCACTAATAAATAAAATGCTGCCAAAACTATAAGGAAAACAGAATGTTCGGAAACAACTTTCATAGTTAGGGGTTCTGATAAAGGTCTCCTTTTTAAAATATATAATCACAACAAATTATAAGGTTACAAAATCATTCCCCAATTGATAAATGACCAAAGAATATGAACAGAGAGTTTTCAAATGAAAATATTAAATCTTTATATCATCCTATGAAAAAATGCTTCAAATCAATTACTGATTAGAGAAATGCAAATTAAAGACAAAAACTATGAGATTCAATCCCATACCTATAAGACTGGCTAAGATGATAAAAAGGGGAATTGATCAATGTTGGAGAACTTGTGGGAGGATTGGACATTAATGCACTGTTGGTGGAGATGTGAACTGATCCAACCCTTCTGGAGAGTAATATGGAGCAATATAAGAGCAATAAAATTGGTCATACTCTTTCACCCAGTAATTCTAATACTAGACCTATGTCTAGAAGAAATTATAAAAAATGTGTTAAATCCCACATTTTTCAAAATATTCATAGCAGCTCTTTTGGTAGTGGCAAAAAAATTGAAAACTGATGGGATGCCCATCAATTGGGGAATAGCTAAATAAGTTATGTTATATGAATACTATGGAATACTATTGTTCTATAAGAAACCATGAGTGGCTGGACTCTAGAGAAACATGGAATGAATTATAGGATCTGATGCTGAGTGGAGTAAGCAGAAAAGAAGATTCCTGAATCCTGTACACATTAACAACATTGTGAGTTGATCAACCCAAATTGGTTGCAGCCCTTCTCAGCAGTTCAGAGAGCTTGGACAACCCAGTAGACTGGCTATGGACAATGCTATCCTCATCCAGAGGAAAAATAAACCAAACCAAAAACTCCTAATTCTTCAGGAACACTATATTTACTTTAAAAAATTTTTCTCTTATGTATTTCTTTCCCATTTCATGGTTTTCTTTCTTTTTTCCTTGATACTAATCCCTAATACTGAAGTTGACTAATCTGTAAACATGGTAAGCAAAAATATGGATGTACAATATTCACTTCACTATTCACTCCTGAGGGAAGATGGGATCTGAAAAAAGGATGGAAGGAAATTATGTAATTTAAAAGTATGCATATACTTCTGTATGAATGTTGACAAACTTTTATAATATAATTAGAAAAATAATAGAAAATATAAATAAAAAAAGACTAAAACCTCCCCTAAAAACAAGTATTCACAGAAGTTTTTGAATGTACCACTATACTATGCAGATGCTATCCAGGTAAATAGATGTTTAAATCATAATTAGATTTTTAAAAAATTATCTATTGTTTCTGCAACATGTTGGAGATAAAGAGACAAATTGAAGGTGCTTCTATAATGTCATTTCTCATAACTCTTTTTCTCAGCTAGCTCACCCAGTAGACTGATGTCAGATAAAACTGACATGCCTGACTTGGAATTGTGCTCCTAATCCCACATTTTATCTATGCCTTAGAAGTTATCCATTTAGATGTATCTGGCATCCATCATTTTGGTAGCTTCCTGTCACAAGTCCTTCTACATTATCACTGCAGAAATTTTTATCCCTCCCTTCATCTCAGATCAATCCCAAGAATGTAAACTTTGCAGTGTCCAAATCTGAATTTTTCAGACTTAAACCCCTATATTCCTGGCAGAAAGGTTCTGTGATAGCAATTGCCAAATTTGAAAACATGGTAGCCAAACCCTCATTCTAAGTAGCTAATGTTAAATAACATAAAAATATAAAACTGCGAAACAATATTTATGTAGTAATTTAACTTCTTCAAGATGACTTACAAATATTGTTTTATACACACACACACACACACACACACACACACACACACACATATATATATATATATATATATATATATATATATATATATATATATACAAACTCTGGGAGGTAGGTGCTATAATTAAATCCATTTTATAGTGAGAAATCTGAGACAGACCTTGGTTACATGACTTGCCCAGAAATACAGAACCAATAAGTGTCTGAGGTCAGATTTAAACTCAGATTTTCCTGAGTCTAGGACCAACTATCTATACACCATACCTTCTAGTTGTATAGATGAGAACACAGAAAATAAATCATGGTCATATTAATGAGTCTTATGGGATATGATTCACATAAGGTAATAACTTGCTGTTCCATTGATATTCTTATCATTTTTCCATTCTAGTAATCATAATTAGGTCACACTATAGAAAAAAATCACTTTGTTCCATTCAGGACATTTTTTCATTTGCAGAACTTTCCTAGTGTTATTTAGGATGTTGACTGCTTTCTCTGAGATGGAGGGTTAATAGCAGAACTCAAGAGAGCAAGCCATGGGGCTCTTTCTAAAAAGCGTGGAGTGTAGCATTGGGCTAAGATTCTTGGCTCAAGGGAAATTCAGTTTTAAAATACACTATATTCTATAATAGAAAGCAGCTTGATAAAAGATTTCAAAAATAATTTAAAGGCTTCCTGGCCAAAATTGCTTTGTATCAATTGATATAACTCTGTAGTGTAGTTCATTTTTTGTTGCTTTGAAATAGTGAAATACTTTTCCTTAGCTTCAAGTCAGAGGTAAAATAGGAAATAAATTTTTGCTTTTCTCAAGATAGGGTGACCATGGTCCAGAGAAAGGAACTCTCTAGTGGCCTTCTAAGTCTCCATATTTCTCAAAGAACTGAGTTTTTATGTTTTAAAGACATGAGCATAATTTATACAGAGATGTCTCTGATTGTTGATAGAATTTATTTATTTATTGTGCTACTGGAACCTTTGAGTTTTCTCTGAGTTGAGAACTCCTTTAGCATATTGGTTCATTGTTCTATCCCTCCCTTTAAAATAACCCTGATCAAGAAGGCAACATTTGTCTAAGAACATGAGATTCTACTTAATTTCTATTAAGCTTCCCAGTAAGAAATAGCAGCTTTGTCGTCATGACAACCAGGGTTTCCATCATGTTTCTGATAAGACTGCCCCCCATGCTTAGAAGTCACTTTGTTCTCACCTCTCACTTTTGTATTTCCTGTTTCAATTCAAATCTCACTTTGCTGTTACATCCCACCTTCAAACTTCCTTATTTAATGCCTCATTTCTGCTCAAATTGTTATTCCCCCCCTCCTCTCACAGTTGTATTTACTGATCTTAGTAGATGTTGCTAGCAACATCTCCAAATGGTTAAAGGTAAACTGATTTCTGTTTTTTTCCTATTTTCTAGATGAATAACAACAGAGAGAATGAAAGATTTCTTATGTTACAAATACCATCCTTCTTCCAACATGCCTCTTCAAATTCCTATCTTTTTCAAATTTCCTATTTTTGTTCTAAAATTCAATTAAGGCCCTTTTTTTATACTACAGTCTCTCAATTTCAAATTACTATTGTTCATATATACCTAGGCCATAATGTCTCCATCAATGTGTAAAATTAGTTCATTGACATAAAACTGGTTAATTTTTTCCTTTGTAGTTCCAATGCCTTACATATCAATGCACTTGATGCTTCTTGACAATTAATAAATTATTATTGAATTTAACTGACATGTTATCCATGTGAATATTGGAAAGTAATTCAATCTTTGTAATCATACTCAAGTTATTTGAACAATCATTTGTCTCAGGTGACTATAAATTACAAATGAAATGCCATTAACTCCATACTTGGAATATGCCCAGGTCTAACATCCCAATTCTTTCTCCAAAAGCAACAAAGAGAAGGATACTAGGGTCTATCAAAAATGATCCTTTTAAAATGATTTTATATTTTTTTTATTACTTTTAGTCCACTCTTTTGCCTTCTACCCATGAAGAAATACACCACTTACTTGTCATCTTAAAAACAAGGCAAACTGAAGAAGTTCCCAGAAAATCTCTATTGCTTCTGCTTAGATAATGTTTTCTTACGATGTGGCCTAGAGACAAAGGAAACTCAACTCTAGCAGAGTTCAAGCTGCAAAGATGTTAATTGGGGGCCTTCGGATTAGGTAGAAATTTACTTTCTTGTCGTGTTCCTTTTTTTTGATTTCCTTGAAAAAAGAGAAATAGAAGGTGTATTTGTGGATAAGAAACCAGTATTTTTCTGTGTTTGTTATAGGCACTGATGAAAAGTCAAAGAACTGAAAGGGATATAGGAGACTCCTGCACATCCTGGGAGAGCTCTCTGAGACAGTAAGTGATATTCTAATGTCTTTTCTGAGCATAATATTTTTGTTCCTGCTAAATTTTATTATTGACTAAATTAAATGACTACTTCTTCCTTCCAGTATTTCATAAAGCTTGGTAACATATATATCTCATTACTTTTTAAGGAAAGCTGAAATTATTATTGACAATATTTCCAAAAGAGCCAGCAAGTAGAGTAATGAGTGACATCTGAGACAGGTAGTAGATGTTCCATCAAATTGCACTCTTTCACTATGCTGCCCATTTGGCTTAAAAAAAAACCCATTAAATTAGTTAAGTAATGATATTAATAATAAAGAATGGCATTGGTCTTTCAAAGTCATGATATTGATTTTGATAGTGGAAAGGTTTTTAATACATGTAGCAAATGGATTGGGGATACTGAAATAGTCTCCTTAGTCCTGACCTTATTTTTGAGAATAAGACTCTTCAGTTGACTTGATCCTTCAAAGATCATATTCAGAAATATTTGTGAGGTCTTTGGAAAATCTCCAAAACACTGGATCATCCTATGTATCAGTTTTCGGGATTTTAAAAAAAAATCTGTTTTTGGTAAACAATTATATGCATTAAGTTATAATACCACCAAGTTGAAAAGACAGAAGTACTTTCATTAGACTTTTGAGAAAGCAACTCAATTATTCAACAGGTAGAGAAGACATTTGAAGCCCCAACTCTGCTTTTTACGGTGAGTCTAAGAAGGACTATGAGAGTGAATGCTACAAGAAAATGATTAAAGACTAAGGTAAATGCGTTCCACTTGTACAAATCTAGACTTTGGTGACCCTTAGCATTGTCAACTAGCCTTTTGTGAATCCCTTTAAATTATAATTAGCATTGAAGAACCTACCTAGTTTACAAATTGATTTCTTAAATCTATGGGAAGTTTTGACAGTAATGATAATGATGATAAAAAAAAGAAATAAGTCAGCATGGTGGTAAGCACTTTATAAATATCTCATTAGAACCTTCAAAACACTGTGGGAGAAGAGTAAAGACCAGACATGTTCCAGAAGACCAAAGAGCTTGGATTACAACCAAGAATCAACATTCAGTGAAATAGGGGACTTTCAAACTTTCATGAAGAAAAGAGGAGAGTTGAACAGAAAAGTGAATCTTCTGATACAAAACTCATATGAGGCATAAAAAGGTAGACAGGAAAGAGAAATCAGAAAGGATTTGATGATATTTACCTGTTTATATTCTTACATGGAAAGATGATACTGATAACTCATAAGCACTTTCTCATTATCAGGTAAAAGGGGATAATATATAAAAAAATAAAATTAAGTGGAGAATATGTAATGCACTGGGTGAAAGGGAAAGGAAGATAGAGAATAAATTATTATTTCATATGAGTAATTATTTTATCATATAGATTATTTCATATAAAAGAGGCAAGAAAAAAACCTTTTACAGTGGAAAGGAAGAGTGGGGATGTGTGAGGCAGTAAATGAACCTTACTCTCATCAGGATTGGCTCCAAGAGGGAATAACATACACTCAATTAAATTTAGAAATTTGTCTTACCTTCCAGGAAAGGAGGAGGGGAAGGTGATAAGAGAAAGAGTGTGTTTGGGGGGAGGGTGATGGAAAGGAGGACAGATTAGAGCAGATGAAAATCAGAAGCAAAATTCTTTTGAGGAGGGATAGAATAAAAGAGGAGAGAGAATAGCACAAATGGAGGTGGGAGGAATAGGATGGAGAGAAATGCAATCAGCAGTAGTAATTGTGGGGAAAAAATTTGAAGCAAATTTTTCAAATAAAATCCTCATTTCTCAAATATGGAGATCTGTCAATTTATAAAATTATGAGCCATACTCTGCTTGATAAAAGATTTAAAAATGAAACGATTTTCAGTTGAACCTATCAATGCTATCTATAGTCATATTTTAAAAATGTTCTAACTCATTTTAGATTGCAAAATGCAAATTAAATAATTCTGAGGTATCTATGCCTATTAGATAGCTAACAAGATAGAAAAGGAAAATATCAATTGTTGAAGGGAATGTAGGGAAAATGAGACATAACTTATAATAGAATATTTATAATAACTCTTTTCCATGGCAATGAATTAGAAATTGAGGAGATGCCTATCTGTTGGGGAATATCTGAACAAATTGTAGTATATGACTGTGATGGGATGCTAATCTACTTTAAGAACTGAGGAGAAGGATATTCTCAGTAAAACTTGCAAATCTTATATAAGCAAGTGCAAAATGAAAAGTGTATCACAATATTGTAGGATGATCAACTGTGTATGACAGCTTTTCTCAGAAATGCTATATGTCATGTCAACTCTGAAGTATTTATGAGGAAGAATGCTCTCCATTTTGAAAGAAAGCATTGATGATGTCTGAATACAGATTGAAGCAAACTTTTTAAACTTTATTTTTCTTGAGCATTTTTGTGGGGGGGCATATTTTCTTTCATAACATGATTGATATGGAAATGTTTTACATGACTACATGCATATAGCTTATACAAATTGCTTCTTCAATGTGATGGGGAGAGGGAGGAAGGTAGAGAATTTGAAACTCAGTTTTAAAAACAAATGTTAAAAATTGTATTCACATGTAGCCATGGAAAAAATAAAATATGAAGTAAATAAATTTGGGAAAAAACACTCTGGGAAGTAGGTGTTATAATTGCTCCCAATTTAGAGATAGAAAACAGGCAAAAACAGATTATTTGCACAAGTTCATAGAGCTAATAAAAGTCTGAGGTCATTCTTGAATTCCAATCTATTTGATTCATCTTTCTGAGTTCAAATCTAGCTTTAGATACATATTAACAGTGACCCTGCACAAGTCACTTCACTGTGTTTGCCTTAATTTCCTCATCTGTAAAATGAGTTGGAGAAGGAAGTAGCAAAATACTCCAGTACTTTATCAAAAAAACAAAAAAACAAAAAACTTCCAAATGAGGTCATAAAGAGTTGAACACAAATGGAAAACAACTCCACAATAATCATGCAAATTTGTTTTGTGTGACTATACTTAAGTTGTTAAAAGTGAAGGTTTAATTTAGTGAGGAGAGATAAAGCTATGCAGGAGAGTGGTTTGTAGTGATAATAATAATGGAAAAAAAATGTAAATTAAGCATTCAATAATGCACAGAAAAGAACAAAAGGAGATGGGTAAAAAGATTAGAGTGTGTTGCCATTAACATGTTAAATTTAATATACACTTAACCCCAAAGTGAAATGTTTGATGATATTTGTTAAGTATATAATGAGGAATTTTAAAATGAGAAATTCAATACATGATGAATGAATGAATGAATTTTTGTCCAATGAATTGATTTGTCTACTATCATAGTATCTGAGTAGCTATTAACTAAGGCACTATTAATAGTACTAATAGCTAACATTTATAGAGTATATTATTTTCAAATCCCTTTGAAATTTTATCTCATTTTACAATAAACCTGGGAGAGAAGTGCCATTATAATCCTCATTTTACAGATGGGTTAACTGAGGCATATAGAAAGTCAATGAGTCATTCAGAATCACCGTTGGTAAATGTCTGAAGCTAGTTTTGCACTTGGGACTTCCTGATTCCAGGTCCAAGACTCTATGCACTGTACCATCAAAGTTGTCTATAAAAATGATCAAGTATTATAAATTCTTCAATAGTTTTTCTACACTCTGTTCATATCTGATTATATATAGAAATCAGATATGAACATAGTACAGAAAAAATTTAAGAATTTAAAAGACCAAAAACAAATGAAATGCTGGCACATTTTTTTAATTAATCAATTTATTTATTTTCATCCATATGTATATGCCTATTTCCAATTTGCAAAATTTCCCTCCACCTTCCCTTTCCTCAGCAGGGAACAGTCAGGTCAACATTTTACATACATATTTTGTTAAACATGTTTACAAATTATAATTTTTGGCACGAGGAATTAGAATTAAGGGAAAGAGATACATAGATAATTTTTATAACGTGTTCATCAGATTTAGAAGGGTTTTTTTTTTTCTGGGTTTTGTTTTGTTTTGTTTTTCTTCCTCTGGTTGGGGATAATATAGTCCATAAGCAGTCAGATACAACTGTCCTAGCTCACTGGACTGCCGAGAGGAGCTGCTTCCATCAAGGCTGTTCATCGCATAATGTTGTTGCTGATCTATACATTGTTTTCTTGGTTCTGCTCCCTTCACTCAGCATCGGATCCTATAAGTCATTCCATGTTTCTCTAGAGCCCCACCATTTATGGTTTCTTATAGAACAACAATGCTCCATAGTATGCATGTACTATAACTTGTTTAGCCATTCCCCAGTTGATGGTTATCCCTGATACTGGCACATTTTGAAAGTGTCTGGGACACAGTAGGCAGCTAATAGAGTTGATTGATTGTAATCTACAAATAAATCCAACTTAGATACATTTCTGATAAACGTGATGAATTGAACAATGACTTTAGCCAGTATTTTTGAGGTGTTTAAAGTGAATCTTTGAACTGGGCAAAGTAGCTCGCTTTCTATATGAGGAGGATTTATTCATTTCATTACTCTGAAGTTATAATAATCCTAATGGCTTTGAATAGTTTCTGTGGAATTTAGGTAAGGACAATTATTTCTTTAATAAATATACACATATGAATACATACTTGCAAATGCATACATGCATATGTGTGTGTGCACACACATATATGCAAGTAGGTCAAGATCAGCATATTGGCAACAACATTGATAGACTTCTAATCAACCAACTATATATTTAGATAGATAGATAGATAGATAGATAGATAGATAGATAGATAGATAGATATCTACACACATATATGCAAGTAGGTAAGTTTCAGCATGTTGGCTACAACATTTATTAGACTAACCTATCAATTATAGTTATACATGTGTTTATATATGTGAGTATCCATATATGTGTGTGCATGTATGTATGTATACACACATACACATTTGTACACATACATATGCAATTAGGGTTAGTCTCAGCACATTGGTTATAGCACTTATTAGACTAATCCCCTCCTTCCCTCTCCTTCCTTTCCTCCCTTTCCAGTGACTTCCCTTCCAATCCCTCATCATTTCACTCCCCTCTATATTCCCTTGCTTTATCCTAACTTACCTTGCCCTGTTCTACCCTATTATAACTTTCCTCCTCTTTTTCTTTTTCAAAAAATATTTTTTAACTATAATAACTGACTTTCTTCTCAAGAATGTATAAAATTTAATTTATTTTTTTAAAGAAAGATTTAATTTATTTTGAGTTTGACAGATTTTCCCCCATTCTTGCTCCCCCCACACAGTAGGCATTCTGTTAGTCTTTACATTGGTTCCATGTTATACATTGATCTCAGTTGAATGTGATGACAGAGAAATCATATCTTTAAGGAAGAAAAATAAAGTATGAGATAGTAAAAATTACATAATAATGTAACATTTTTTCTTCTAATTTGACCATAAAAGTCTTTGGTCTTTGTTCAAAGTCCATAATTCTTTCTCTGGATACAAATAGTATTCTCCATTGCAGATAGCCCAAAATTGTCCCCGGTTGTTGCACTGAAGGGATGAGCAAGTCCATCAAGGTTGAACATCACCCCCATGTTGCTGTTAGGGTGTGCAGTGTTTTTCTGATTCTGCTCATCTCACTCAGCATCAGTTCATGCAAATCCTTCCAGGCTTCCTGGAATTCCCAACCCTCCCAGTTTCTAATAGAACAGTAATGTTCCATGACATACATATACCACAGTTTGTTAAGCCATTCCCAAATTGAAGGACATTTACCCACTTTCCAATTCTTTGCCACCACAAACAGGGCTGCTATGAAAATTTTTGTACAAGTGATGTCTTTAACCTTTTTTTCATAATCTCTTCAGGGTATAGACCCAGTAGTGGTACTGATGGATCAAAGGGTATACCCTTTGGGCATAATTCCAAATTGCTCTCCAGAAAGGTTGGATGAGATCACAGCTCCACTAGCAGTGTATTAGTGTCCCAGATTTCTCACATCCCTTCCAAAATTGATCATTGTTCTTTCTGGCTATATTGTCCAGTCTGAGAGGTGTGAGGTGGTATCCCATAGATGCTTTAAATTGCATTTCTCTAATAAGTAATGATTTAAAGCAATTTTTCATTTGACTATGGATTACTTTGATTTCCTCAGCTGAAAATTGCCTTTGCATATCCTTTGACCATTTGTCAATTGGGGAATGGCTTGTGTTTTTTGAAAATCTGACTCAGGGGCTGCTAGGTGGCACAGTGGAGAAAGCACCAGCCCTAGAGTCAGGAGTACCTGGGTTCAAATCTGATCTCAGATACTTAATAATTATCTAGCTGTGTGGCCTTGGGCAATCCACTTAACCCCATTTGCCTTGCAAAAAAAAGCTAAAAAAATTTGACTCACTTCTCTGTATATTTTAGAAATGAGTCCTTTGTCTGAAATACTAGCTGCAAAAATTGTTTCCCAATTTACTACATTTCTTTTGATCTTGGTTACAGTGGTTTTGTCTGTGCAAAAGCTTTATAATTTTATCAATCAAAATTATCTTGTTTGTTTTGAATGATGTTCTCCATCCCTTCCTTCATCATAAAGTTTCCCTTTCCATAGATATGAGAGGTAAATTACTCCTTGATCTGTTAGTTTGCTTATAATATTGTTTTTTATGTCTAAATCTTGTATCCATTTGGATCTTATCTTGGCATAGGGTGTGAGGTCTTGGTCTAATCTAAGTTTCTTCCATACTAACTTCCAATTTTCCCAACAATTTTTATCGAAGGGAGAGTTTTTATCCCAAAGGCTGAACTATTTGGGTTTATTAATTAGCAGATTACTATAATCATTTTCTGTTATTGCACCTAGTCTATTCCACTGATCCATGATTCTGTTTCTTAGCCAATGCCAGACAGTTTTGAGGACTGATGCTTTATAATATAATTTCAGATCTGGTAAGGCTAACCCGCATTCTTTTGCACCTTTTTTCATTGAATCCCTGGAAATTCTTGACTTTATTTTTCCATATATATTTACTTACAACTTTTTCTAATTCATTAAAGCAATTTTTTGGAATTTTGATTGATATAAACAAGTAGTTTAGTTTTGGTAGAATTGTCATTTTTATTATATTAGCTTGACCTATCCATGAACAGTTGATGTTTACCCAGGTATTTAAATCTGATTTTATTTGCTTGAGAAGAGTTTTGTAATTGTTTTCAAAAAGTTTTTGAGTCTGCCTTGGGAGATAAGGCTCTCAGGTATTTTATTTTTTCTGAGATTACTTTGAATAGGATTTCTCTTTCTAGCTCTTTCTGCAGTGTCTTGCTAGTCATATATAGAAATGTTGAGGTTTTATGAGGGTTTATTTTATATCCTGCTACTTTGCCAAAGTTGCTAATTATCTATAGTAGTTTTTTTTAGATGACCTTTTGGAATTCTCTAGATATACCATCATATCATCTGCAAAGAGTCAGAGTTTTGTCTCCTTCCCTATTCCTTCAATCTCTTTTTCTTTTCTTTTTGCAGAGAATAACATTTATAATACGATATTGAATAGTTGTGGTGATAATGGGCATCCTTGTTTCACCCCCAATTTTACTGGGAATGCTTGAAGCCTATCCCCATTGCACATAATGCTTGCTGATGGTTTCAGATAGACACTAATTATTTTAAGGAACAAACCATTTATTGCTACACTCTCTAGTGTTTTTATTAGGAATGGGTGATGTATTTTGTCAAAAGCTTTTTCAGCATCTATTGATATGATCATATGATTTCTGATAGGTTTGTTGTTGATACAATTAATTATACTAAGTTTTCCTAATATTGAACCAACCCTGCATTCCTGGGATAAATCTTACTTGATCATAATGTATTTTCTTAGTGATAACTTGTTGTAATCATTTTGATGAGATTTTATTTAAGATTTTTGCATCTTATATTTATCGGGAGATAGTTCTATAATTTTCTTTCTCTGTTTTAACTCTTTCTGGATTAGGTATCAGCACCGTATTGTTGTCCTAGAAAGAGTTAGGCAGAGTTCTGTCTTCACCTATTTTTCCAAAGTTTATATAGAATTAGAACCAATTGTTCCTTAAATGTTTGATAGAATTCACTTGTGAATCCATCAGGCCCTGGTGATTTTTTTCTTAGGGAGTTCAATAATGGATTGTTAAATTTCTTTTTTCTGAGCTAGGGTTATTTAGGTTTTTAATTTCCTCTTCATTTAATCAGGGCAACTTATATTTTTGTAAATATTCATCCATTTCACTTAGATTGTCAAATTTATTGGCATAGAGTTGGGCAAAATAATTCCAAATTATTACTTTAATTTCCTCCTCCTTGGTGGTTAGTTCACCTTTTTCATTTATGATACTAGTAATTTGGTTTTCTATTTTCTTTTTTTAGTATCAAATTGACCAGAGGTATATCAATTTTATTTTTTTCATAAAACTAATTCTCAGTTTTATTTATTAGTTCAATATTTGGTTTTCTTCTTTCTTTTTTTTTAATCAAATTGACCAGAGGTTTATCAATTTGATTGTTTTTTTTCATAAAACCAGATATTGGTTTTATTTATTAGTGCAATAGTTTTCTTGCTTTCAATTTTATTAATTTCTCCTTTAATTTTTAGAATTTCTTGGGTGGCTAGATGGCACAGTGGATAGAGCACTGGCCCTGGAGTCAGGAGTATCAGAGCTCAAATCTGGCCTCAGACACTTAATAATTACCTAGCTGTGAGGTCTTGGGCAAGTCACTTAACCCCATTTGCCTTGCAAAAAAAACTAAAAAAAATTAGAATTTCTAATTTGGTATTCAATTGTGGGGTTTAAATTTGTTCTTTCTCCAATTTTTTTAGTTGTACATTTAGTTCATTGATTTCTTCTTTCTATAATTTAATCATGTAAGCATTTAAAGATATAATATATCCCCTGACAGCCACCTTGAGTGTATCCCCTAAGTTTTGGTACGTTGTTTCATTATGTTCATTATCTAGGATGAAATAATTAAATTTTTCTATAATTTGTTGCTTGATCCACTCATTCTTTAAAATGAGGTTATTTAGTTTCCAATGAGATCTGGGTCTATATCTCCCTGGCCCAGTATTGCATATGATTTTTATTGCATTATGATCTGAGAAATATTCACTATTTCTGCCTTTCCACAATTAATCATTAGCTGCTTATGCCCTAGTACATGGTCAATTTTTGTGTAAGTGCCATGTACTGAAGAAAAAAATTTATATTCCTTTCTATCCTCATTCAATTTCCTCCATAAATCTCTCATATCTAGGTTTTCTAACAAGTTATTTACTTCCTTAACTTCCTTCATGTTTATTGTATGATTTGATTTATCTAAATCTGAGAGCAGGAAGTTGAGGGCTCCCACTAGCAAAGTTTTGCTGATTATATCTTTCTGTTTCTCTTTCAACTTCTCCTCTAAGATTCTGGATGCTGTCCCAGTGGGTGCATACATGTTTAGTATTGAAATTACTTTATTGTCTATGGTATCTTTTAGGAGGATATAGGCTCCTTACTTATTTCTTTTAACTCTATTTTTTGCAGCTGCTTTATCTGAGATAAGGATTGCTACCCCTGCTTTTTTCACTTCAGCTGAAGTACAATATATTTTCCTCTAACCTTTTACCTTTATTCTATATGTAACTCTCTGCTTCAAATGAGTTTTTCTTTATAAGCAGCATATTGTAGGATTCTGGTTTTTAATTCATTCTGCTATCTGATCTGCTTATGTTTTAAGGGAGAGTTCATCCTATTCACATTTAAAGTTATAATTACTAAGTCTTTATTGCCTTCCATGCTTCTTCCTTCTGTTTGTATATTTCCCCTTTTCCCCCCTTTATCCATATTCCCCAGTATTTTGTTTCTGTATACCACCACCTTCAGTGTGTTTGCCCTCTTTATATCAACCCACCTCCCCTTTTTTCCCCTTTCCCTTTTCCCCTTCTTCCCTTCCTTCTGTTAGTTCCCCTTTTTCTCCCCCCTCCCCATCTCACCTCTCCTTTCCCCCCCTTTAATGCTTGAAATGTAAGATAAGTTTTTTTAACTTCATTAAGTGTGTCTAAGTTAACTTTAAGCCAAGTCTGATGAGATGAAGATTCAGGTGGTTCTCACCTCCTACCTTTTTCCCCTCAATTACAATAGATATTTTGTATCTCTTGATGTGATGAGATTTATCCCATTCAATCTCCCTCCAACCTCCCTTCTCCTTACTGCTACCCTTTTTAAAGATGTGTTGTTTTTAAATCATTCTGAGTCATAGAATAGTTAGGAGTGTCCATCATTTCTGGCTATGTATATTCTCTCTAATAGAGTTACAATTCTCAAGAGTTATGAGAATCTTTTCTCCAAGTGTGTATAAATGTTTAAAATTAAGTTTAAAAACTTAAATGATTAATTTTTACTTTTTTATATTGTATATCCATTTTCTCGTTTGAACCTCACAAAACCCCATGAGATCAATACTATAGGAATATACTGATAAGGAAATTCTACCTCCTGAGGATGGGAGTTTGAATGATCTTCTCAAGAATTTAGAGAAAGGAAGTGTCAGAGTTAGGATTCCCATCCAGTCCTTCCCAATTCTAAATCTCAAACAAAAACATTTAAGGTCTACTGCTTTTATTCCTCTATATTTTACATTACTAGGTCCAGGAGAATGGAAGTACCTTAAAGGAATCTACTCCATCATTTGTCTTTTTCCTACCCACCCAGCATTGAGTACTAGGCTTAGCACAAGATAGGTACTTTAAAAGTTCTAGCTTTTTAGTTGAATGACATGACTTTAATCCATAGTTTCTTCCACTGGGAACACTTTTTCCAATACTTCAGAGTACAACCAGTCTATTCATTAATTATTTTAAAGAGGTGGGGCATCTAGGTGACAGCAGTGGATAGAGCACTGACACTGCAGTCAGGAGGACATGAGTTCAAATCTGACATCAGACAATAATTCATCTAGCTGTATGAGTGTGGGCAAGTCACTTAACTCCATTGCCTTGCAAAAAACACAAAAAAATAACCTTATGTTTCTGATTTTCTGAGACATTAGACTTGATTATGGTCATCAAGTTATGGGTATCAGAAGTGGGATTTGAAAACAGAATGTTCTGTCTCCAAGGCCATCATTCTAGCCATGGTACTATGCTCACTCTCTCCTTTTTCCCTACCCCACAAGTTTTTTTTTTTGGTTTTGTGTGTGTGTGTGTGTGTGTGTGTGTGTGTGTGTGTGTGTGTGTGTTTTGAAAGGATAATTCGAAAGGTAAAACAGAAAAGAGATCAGAATGTTTGTGGAAAATAGAGTCAGCATCATGTTATACTAAAATAGAAAGGAAAAATACAAGAAGAATCAGAGCATCTGCTGAATATATAGCCACCATCATAGGATGCTAAAATAAGGATGCACCCCAAACAGTGATACAACCATCCAAAAGGAGTTTTTTATGGTGCCTTTCATCTTTAGATTTTAATTCTCTATATCACAGGTTTCAAAGAGGAATCCAGAGCCATTACCTCAATATTGCCTACAAGTCAGCAAGTGGCGAGATGGGATCTCCCACAGTGAGCTCCCAGAAAGTGACCTGTCCACCAGCAGTGAAGCTACACTTTCCTATTCAGCTCCACTGAACTGGAAGTGAGCAAAGACAGATAACAGCAGGATACCCAAGTAACTGCTACATACTCATGCAGCAAAATGGTTTAGAAGGAAATCTATACCACATCCTGAAATCAAATTTCAACCCACACAGCATCTAGATGGATGGTGGTAGGAGCACAGCAGCAAACCAAACAACCTAGAGTCCAAAAATCAGAGGCAGAAAAGTTCAATCTGAGGAAAAGCCATCCAATGAATAGTGTGTGAACTCAGGGGTCAAAACCAAAAACATCAAATGGTCTAGGAAAAAGGTACAATCACCATCCCAAGAGCCAAAGGTAGCATAGGTGTCTTAAGATTTTCAACCACACACCTGAATATGAATTTGAGGGACATTTTTTCCCTGTCCACTGAGGCTGATTTTGGCTTATTTCTGACCTAGTAGAGTTGTCCTATGGCATCCATGACCTTGAGTAAGTGACATTAATTCTTTGTATCTTAGTTTCCTTTTCTGAAATGAGGGGAGCCTTTGAATCACCTCTCACTTCTAGATTAACCATGTTAGGGATTTGCTCTGTAGAATATAAAGATTAACTGCCTTGCCTTGTGTCATATAACTCATCCTGAGAGAAGCAAAATATGCACCCACATAACCTGAAAAAAAGATCAACATTCTTTCCAATATGGCACACTAACTCTCAGACTTGTAATATCCATAACAAAATTATGTTAGTAATACAGATGCCAGTTTGTATCTCTAACATCTAATTTTGTACTTCAGGTACCTAAAATCTGAATATAAAATCTGATTCCAACCTGCTTTTCAAATTTTTTTGTCATTGCTTCTCCCCAGTTCAGCCAAATGGTTCTTTATAAATACCTATCCAGCTCCTATGTGTGGGCCTGAGTTCCATACCTTGGATCCATTTTCTATCATTCATACTCATAATTCTTAGGATCCTTCAAATTCTACCTTCAACATGAGGACTATTCTTATTCCCAACTATTTGGACTCCTTCTCTCATTGTTATGTATATTTGCTTCCTACATTTATAGTTTAATGAATTTTCTCCCCCAGTTAACCAGACCAGTCCTGGCCTCTAACTGTGAGTGACTGAAGTCAAACACAGCAGGTTAGAGACAAGAGAGCCTGGAATCAAACAGAAATTTGATTTATTTCAGCGTGTGGAACACAACTAGCAAGCAAGGACACATGTACTAGAGACTCACCCCTAGTGGAGCGAGTCTCCTAGCACCCTGCAACACTTCCAATTCTAGGTCTATATCCAGAAGAAAAAATAAAAAAGGGAAAAGCTTTGCATATCCCCAAATATTCATAGTAACTCTTTTTGAAGTGGCAAAGAATTGGAAATTGAAGGGATGTCCATCAATTGGGCATGGCTAAACAAGTTATGGTACATGAATACTATGGAATACTATTGTTCTATAAGAAACTATAAATGGTTGGACTCTACAGAAGCATGGAATGACTTATGGGATCTAATGCTGAGTGACATGAGTAGAACCAAGAGAACAATGTACACATCCTCAATAGCATTGTGAGATGAACTTGATGGAAGCTACTCCTCTCAGCAGTCCAGAGAGCTAGGACTACTGCATTAGATTGGTTATGGACGATGTGTCTCCATCCAGAAGAAGAAAAACAAAACAAAATGCACACACGCGTGTGCACACACACACACATACACACACACACACACACACACACACACACACACAAAGAGCCCTTCAGAATCTGATTGGCACTTTATAAAAATTATCTTTTAGGTTACTCTTTCCCTTAATCCTCATAATGAAAATGACTAAATTTGATAAACACATTTCTCAAAATATGTATGTACAATGCTAACATGACTGTTCACTACTGAGAGGAGGGGGTAGGAAAGGAAGGGATGGAAGGAAATTTTGGAACTTAAACATACATACATACATATATATATATATATTCAAAAGGGCTCCAAATGGGATCATGAAAAAGTAGGACACATGAAAAACATCTGGGAAATAAAATCTCCAGCATTTCTCATACATAGAAGTGTGTGTGTGTGTGTGTGTGTGTGTGTGTGTGTGTGTGTGTGTATATATATATATATATATATATATATACATATATATATATATACACATGGACATGGGAGACAGATTTCCACAGAAATTATCGAGTCTTACAAACTGTCTTCCTGCAGGAAATGGAGTCATTCGATTCACAATGTATAGTGATCAGGGATAATTGGATGTTATTATGTGTAGGAACCCAGAGTATAAAAAATCTCCTTTCATCTGTTCAGATTAATAAATCATTGTACCTTAATACTCACAAATGTGAAATAATGTAATTTTAACAGATATCTAATTTTCTAATACATACAGATATCTGTACCCATATATGTCTATATACCAATAAGTATATGTAACATGCATAAATGCATGTGTATTTTTATGCATGTAAACTTTCATAGAAATACTAATGCACATGTATGAAAGTATATATGTATATAAACACATTTCTATTGTATTATTGGAGCTTTCAAATGATCATCCTTAAGACAAATTCCTGAATGCACTCACTTTTGTCATTAGACCATATAGACAACAATGTATATGTACATGTTTCTTGGAAAATTATAGTATTCCAAATAAATTTACATGTTTATATGTAAATTTATACATAATAAATACATATATAAATATATATTTATATTTGGGTGTAGAAAATTCAGCAATGCATTTCAAAATTGCACTCTATATACATACTAACATATATGTGCCTTTCTATGTGTGTGTCCATAATATCTATAAATACTTAATACATAAGTTTGCATATACATACATATATATCTGCATAAAACATACTTATCTTATGTCATATGCAACATATTTTGAAAATATTTGCATTTCTAATATATTTAAGAATGCATTTGATTATGCATTATAGTTACATATCATTTATATATTGAATAACACTGCCCATGTATGTATGTGTGTATGATGCACAAATCTTCTCTAAAGACTCTCAAAGAGTCTAAGTCTCAAAGAGTTTTTAATTAAGTGATTGTATCCAAAGTTATGCAACCAGTATATAATAGAAGTGAGGTTTGAAGTCCACAATCTATTCCACATACCAAGTCATCTCTCTAAAGATTTTTGAAAGATAGATTACTTACAATTTATAACTGTCATTGTAAACATAACAACAAAAAAGAATAGCTTGGTATGGTTAACAAAATATAGAGATTACAGATAGTAGAGGTAAGAATTTGAATCCCACTTCTGACACCCGTGTAATTATGTACAATCCTTTAAACTTCTCTATTCTTTTTTAGAATAGAAATGAAATGAAAATGAGAGACAGAATAACATACTGGAGAGAGAAAACTGACCTGTGTCTCAAGAATCCTGTGCTCAAGTCACAAAAAATAGTATGCTGGACCTAGGGCTAGAAGAAATCTCAGATGTCAACTATTTCCATTCTCCACCATTTTACAGATGAGAAACAGAATCCAAAGGGATTAAATAACTATGCCCAAGGATACTCAACTAATTTTCAGTTATAAAACTTTGGAAAATTTATTTAATTTTATCCAAAATGCAGTGATTTATGGAATTTTAGAAATGGAAGAGCTAGCATAACAAGGGAATTTAATCCTATTGAAACAGTCATATATGTAATGTACACACATGTACATATGCATGTATATGAAGGGATATATGCATAAATATAAATAATAATAATGTTTGTCCTCCATTCTTTTTTAATTTTTAAACTTTTTATTTATTTTAGGCAATGGGATTAAGTGACTTGCCTAAGTTCACACAGCTAAGATTTGAACTCAGGTATTCCTGAATCCATGGCCAGTGCTTTATCAGCGATGCCACCCAGCTGCCCTTGTCCTTCATTCTTGAAGAAGACCATGACATCAGGGAGGTGTTGCCCTGGCAAGAACATGAATTGGATTTGAGTGAAGAGGGCTGTGCTGTCACCAACCTTACTTTCTTCTCCAGAATCATCTAAGATCCAGCAACCAGATGTGAATCAAGATGACCAGAGATGGCTGTGGATGTGAGGCAATCAAGGTTAAGTAATTTGTCCAAGGTCACATAGCTAGTAAGTATCTGAGGCTAGATTTGAACTCCTGTCCTTCTGATTCTAAAGACAGTACTCTATCCACTGTGCCACCTAGCTGCCTCATATACACACATACATACATACATTTTATACATACATACATGTATGTATGTATGTGTGTATGTATGTGTGTTAACCTCCTGGTATATCAAACTTTTTAATATTGTTAATTAGAAAACTCAGATCTACCAGCCTTAACCCAATGGTTCTTGGTGCATCAGGAAGAGGAATTGAAAGTCAGAATTTGAAAGATCTTAGAATTTCAAATTCAAAGCTGGAAGCAACCACAGAAATCAGTTTAGCCCCTTCATTTTTAAAAATGCAGAAATGAAAACTGAGAGGAAAAGAAGTAAACTTGACAAAGTCAAACAGATAGTAAGTCAAAGAGTCAGATCTCGAATCCAGGAGCAAGATGCACCCAAGGGGAAGCTCAACTTTTTAAATCAATAGATTTTAAAGACCAAAGAACTCCTGAACTAAAAATTTTGAGAACCAATAAAAATTTGAGGAAGACCAGCAACTGGGTAATGCTTAATTCATCCAGCCCATTTTATTGCTTAAGATACTATGACCCTGGAGGAATGATCCAAAGTCACATAGCTAGTAAATAAGTATCGGAGCCAATACTCAGATCCAGGACTTCTGACTCCATCCATTGCTCTCTCCACTGAACTATTCTTTCTTTCACCCTTTTCTTGTCCACTATGGATCCCACAGTGTAGCCCATCTGTTCTCCTCTTGGCTATCAGTACAGATATTTCTGAAAAGGACTCCTGCTCTCTCCAAATGTTTTACAAGATGAGATGAACTCACAGTTTGTTTCCTCTTCTTTTGTCCCTAAAGCAAGCACAAAAGTAATTTGAGGTTTTCTAAGGATTTTGACGTGTGTGTGTGTGTGTGTGTGTGTGTGTGTGTGTGTGTGTGTGTGTGTTTCCTCTAAAAAGAGAGGAAAAAGCCAGGGATAAAAATAACCAACCATGGAAAAGTTTGAGTTAGAAGAAATCTCAGAATCTCACACAAACAAAAAAGTCCTTGAAGATGAATGAAATATAGACAGAATTATTATTCTAGCTTTTTTGGGGTGCATCATCTCTCCTTGTGGTCATACCTTGCTGAGTGCCCTTCCTTACAGTGATAATTCTTAAGAATTATTAATACCTGTGCTCAATCAATTCACAATTATGTATTGAGCACTTAATACAATCTAGGTATTATTAGACTGGGCCCTGAAGATACAAAGACAAAAGTAAAACAGTCCCTGGCCTCAGGAGTTTACCTTCTATCAGGAGAGACAACATGTACATATGCAAATATTTAAAATATATACTAAATAATTACCAGGTAATAGGGAGTTTTTTGCATGCTTCCTGAATTCTTCTCATCATCCCCATTTTCTCCTCCATTAGAAACTTGAATCCTCCCTGGTACTCTGGACTTTGATAGGTGAGTCATTGTTCCATCTTTTTTGAATCAGGTTTCTACACATGTTTGGGTCATCTCCACATCTTTTGACCTCCTATGCTCTCCCCACTCCTTTATAATTCTCTATTATAGTCTGGCTTCACCTATTAGAATGTGAGTTCTTTGAAGGCAAAGACTGTCTTCCTTAGTTGTATTTATATACCCCAACAGTTAGCAGAGTTCCTAACCCATGGTGAGCAGTTAAATATCCTTTAAATAGCTATCTATCTACCTACCTATCTATCTGTCTGTCTGTCTATCTATCTACTGATCCATCTAAAGATCATATGCAGAGATTAAAGGTAAAGAAAGTGAGAGACTTTAACCAACAGAGGCGAAGAGAGAATGCCCTCAATGAATGTGGCACAGCAAGTGAGAAAAAAACCCATGAAGCTCAATTAGTTGGACTAAAGAGTATATAAGTACAAGAGTAATGTATAAGAAAACCTTAAAGGTAGTTTGGATCCAGATTATAAAGGACTTTAGACTGCAAAAGAGAGAAATTTTAGTTCCATTTATTTGTAAAACATCAATGTTTGCTATAATGGGCATGTGTAAACAGGAATTGAATGAACAAATAAATTAATGAACCAAAAAACATTTATAAAGTGTTCACTCCATGCTAGGCACTGAGTTAGGTAGCAGGGAATAAAAAGATAAGCAAATAAGACAGTCTAAGTCTTCAAGGAGCTTACAATCAAATGGTTTAAGACAACATATAGGGAAGTGATCATTCATTAGATATATTACAGAGGTCCCTAGGAACTATATATTTACATTATCATCAGTATCCACAAAAAGATATTATTGGGGGTTCGTTTGCAGACTTATTTGACAGAGAAGGGAGAAAGAATTAAAAAATTAAAAAGTACCATGATCCTGATCATCTTGTTTTTTATAAAATGATGGCAATTATAGTAAGTGCTTCAAAAGAACTGCTGAGAGAGACTTCTCAACTTCATCATTCATTGTTCCAGAACTGGTGGCAGCAGCTCTAAAAAGCCTGCCCATGGGCCACATGATTTATTTCTGGTCTTTTCCATGGCCCATAATGTATGCTGCAGCCTTTCCACCTCCAATCTTTTCCTCTTGACCAACTGGCATTTTGTTCCTTGCAGGTCTTTCTTGGTTTTGAAATTCTTCCTGATTTGAAATTCCACACTAGTTTGGATGTGAGCTACACACAGAGAGTATATTGCTTTCATAAGGACACTGTAGCCTCCAAAGAGATTTCACAAAAAAAGAATAGGAAAAAGAAAAAAGATTGTATCCAGCATAGCAGTTGTTAGTGTATATTTGACCTAACTTTCGTGTTGCAATTTTAGACAGTGTGCAAACCCAGATGGAATATGACAACACCAAAAGAACTATCTTCCCTTGCTGAACTTTGACTCTTACTGATAAGATCTAAGGTATAATAGCAAAGAAAACCTCAGGCTGAGACTAGAGCTACAAAAGGGAGAAAACATGGGTTATTTCTTAGCTAAAATGAAACATAAGCATTTCAATAAGATGGCATATTGGCAGAGGTCATCATTTACTCTCGTACAATTCTCAAGGTGGAATCAAGGTCAAAGTGGTCAGGAAAGATCATATAAATAGCAGGGAAGGCCTCAAGGAATGGTTAGGAAAGGAAAGAGGAAGGAGAAAGAAAACTACCACCTTTTCCCCAACACCAGCTTTCTCTTATTTTTGCATTTATAGAAAAGAGAGTAATACAATGTTCCTAGAGTGAAGGGGGGAATAAAGAATTAAATAACGTAAAAGAGAAAGGGCACACACACTCACATAAAAATACCTTTTTGCAAAATTTTCTATTTTGGAAATTCAAAATGGAACACATTTTATATGTGATGGAAATGGAACAGAAAATCACTTTATGATTTCAAAGAAAGAAATTTTCTTCTGAAGAGTTGCATCTGCTACATTATAGAACTGGTAGATTTGGGGACTGGTGTTTCTTGCACATCAATGTATTCAGTAGACAGTCATAGTAGTCATAGTTCCCTATCTTGTATATATATATAGCCACACAGCTAGGTGATTACTAAGTGTCTCAGGCTGGATTTGAACTCAGGTACTCCTCACTGCAGGGCCGGCGCTCTATCCACTGTGCCACCTAGCTGCCCCTATATATTTTGTTGTATGTATGTGATATTTAGACATGATGTCGAGATGAAATTTAAGTTCAATCTAAAAGAGTCTGGTCATCAGAAAAAACAACCAAATGGATGAATTTATTTTCAGTGATATTATAAAATTCTTTGTTTTTATTTTTAAAAATTACATTTGAATAAATTATTTGATATTTGGTTTTACTACTCTCTTTTTTTTCATATTTCCTCTTTGTATGGAACAAATTTAAAAGTCACAATAAAATAATTAGAATGATCTTGATAAGATTTTTCAAGAGTGAGATGTCCTTTTCAGAACTTATTTGATTTTACTATCAATTAACAAGTCTTTCTATAATTTTCCGATTTCATTCTATTTGTCATTTTTCTGATGAAGTAATATTCCATTATATTTATATACAATAATTTCTTTACCCATATCCAATGCTTAATGGGCATTGATTATGTGTCTAATTATTTATCACTAGAAACTTTACTGCTATGAATATTTCAGTTTATGTGTATTTCTTTCTGCTTTTAATCTCCTTGTGGTATCTGGCTAGCAATTATCATCTTCCTTATTCCTTGAGCTTGCTGAATCATCAGACCATATATTTTTCCATGTATGTCTCCATGATAGCAATTTTTTCATGAGTAAACAAATATATGGTCAAGCAAGTAGCTTGCAACCTTCTACTGGCTTTCTAAATGCATTTTTATTGATTATTCCTTATTACTAACTGATGCTTTTCTACAACCTTCTTATTTTACTGCCCTTTGGAAGAAATCTTTCTAAATCTGGATTATCTCTAGCCCTTTTCCTGTCATCAGCTATTTCAACCACTGAATTCTGAAAAATGTCTTTTATTTTCTTCCTTCTCACCTCCCTGAATCTCCGATAGACCCATTATCAAGTTGCATTCTAAAAAGAGTGTCAAAGTTTGTTATTCTGTTAATTTCTTTAAAAAAGTATTATGGGATCATATATTTTAACACATAAAGAAGTTAGGACCTATATAATGCATCTTCCTCACTTTACAGATAAAAAATCATCTGTGCATAAGCAAGATAAAGTCTATTGTTTGATGTCAAATATGCAAGTGGCAAAGCTAGTATTCCTAAATCCATTCAAGCCAATGCAATAAATATTTTTTAAGCATTTACAGGTATGAAATTAAGCACTGGGGATAGAATTATTAAAAGGAAAATAGTTTTTGCCTTTAAGGAGCTTACAATTAAAAAGAAGAGATATACACAAAAGAAGAAAGGAAAGCACTGTGAGGAGATTGGGACATTGCATGGATGCAGTGTCAGGCCATCTTGTTTCATAGAGTTGAAAAAAAGGCAGGACAACAGATGGAAAGTATAGTGAGGAGCCATTTCAGTTTCTATGCACCAAAAAGGAAGGGATTGAGAGGATTTTGATACTCTGCCCCCAACCCTCCACTCAGAGGAAAGAAGATGCTGAGGGAAGTTACATCAATCAAGGCTTGAGTTTGCTTCATACTAGTTGTTTTTGAAAAAACTGAGTTTCATCCTGGGAGTTGTGTCTTGAACTGTGGAGTTGAAATTAATATAACTCAATCTCGTATATTCCCCACTGTTCTAAACTAAATTGACAAGTTAACTTAGTGGTGTTAAAGAACATAAATGACATACATATCATATTTCATATCACCCTATTTTCCAGTTATGTCTGTGTATATGTGTCTGCAAGTGTGTATGTTATATATGTGTGTGTGTGTGTGTGTGTGTGTGTGTGTGTGTGTGTGTATGAAACTTAAGTGCTACTTAAAAGGATTTGGTCATCAGAAAAACATATGAATGAATTTATTTTTAGTCATAGTATAATATACTTTATTTTGAAACTGGAACACTATATGGAAAAAAATGATCTGATGTTTGTTTTGTTGTATTCCTCTCTGTTTTATCATATTTCCTCTTTGTTTTGGACAAATTTAAAAGTCAAAATAAAGTAATGATAATACTTACAATAGGATTTTCAGAGTTAGTTGTCCTTGCCAGAGCTTAGGGAACTATCTTTAAAAGAATTTATACTGGAAAGTCAGATGTAACTTCAGTAAAGTCATCACAAACTCACACTTCCAATTAGCGCTGCATCAATTAGCAGCACATATATTAAAATCACAGAGAATGTATTTTTTTAAAGTGCAATTTCTTTAGTCCTTTTGTAATGTTTATTCTTTCTGAGCAACTGAATGATCATCATCTCTTGAGAATCAGAGACTCAGTCTGCCATTGTTTAGCTAAATGACTGAGCATTCTTTTCCTCATCTCTCAAATAAAGGATTTGAACTCTATGATCTAAACTTCCAACTCCAAAATATATCTAGCAAAAAGACTGGAAGGTTTAGTTTAATATAGAGACAGGAGGTACTTGGAAACCATCAAGTTCAATTCCTTCATTTTCCAGATGAGAAAATGAGGTAGACAAAAGTTAAATGACTTGTCTGATGGCACACAGATAATAACTAAAGAAGTCTAAATTTATCATTTCAATCAAGATCCAGTGTTCTTTTAGTTGCATCATACATACCCACCCATTTCTCACACACACAGAATCACTTCTTAATAAAGTTTAGCCATACTTCTCTATAAAAAAGGCAACTACCTATGTGTATATGATTCTAGAATCACAAAAAGCTTCTCTTTACATAAATATCTGAACTATTATATTAATCAGTTTCTTTCCTTACATATAGCCAACCACTTTATAATAATTTGATGACTTGAATCCCTTTGTTTCATTATTGAACAAGCTAGCTATAATTCTGATGTCACAATCTCATTTGGTCTAATCATTGGTTTTAATTTATCCTTGTGACCCATTTAATGACTTCCTATATATCCTCTTCCCTTTACTCCTGTACTTAGATACCTAAATGTATTGATGAATTCATTGTTTCACACATACCTTCCAACAACTCATCTTTTACATCTTGTGAGAATTCTGTCTATTTTCTCTCAAAAATTTCCACAGAGAATGTCCTGGAAATGTGACTAGCTTATTTTCTTTTGCCATCATGCAACTCCTTTACCCCTGTACATCTTCAGAAATTCTCATTGATTATAAAATGTAACCTCTTTATACTTACTATATGCCTTTCCACTGACCTTGATGAGACACTCATCTTTACTTCTTCCAAGGAAATGCTAACCCATTATTTTTCACAAAACATCTAATCTAGATTCACATCCATATATAATAGCATACTTTGACCAAACTGAAATATATCATAAATTAAATGAGTTATTTTTATAGTTTGACAAACTGAAGTTTTAACAATTAAAATAGATCAAACTAGAACAAAATAAATATGAATAAAATTTCAACAAATCGCACCTCTTATAAATGCACTATTATCTTGGTCTCTCTGTCTCTGTCTCTCTGTCTCTCTGTCTCTCTGTCTCTCTCTCTCTGTCTCTCTCTCTGTCTCTCTCTCTCTCTCTCTCTCTCTCTCTCTCTCTCTCTCTCTCTCTCTCTCTCCTCTCCATATAGCAATGAGATTAAGTGATTTGCCAAGGTTGCACAACTAGTAAATGTCAAATGACTGACGCTGTATTTGAATTCTGGACTTATCCACTGTGCCACCTACTGCCCCCAACTTAGCTTAAAGAAAAAAATGTTTAAAAGTGTATCCCAATAGATAATACTGATGGGAAAAATGTTCTTTGAAGTTCAAGGCTGTGGAATTATAGCTATTTGTTATGCATGTGGTTATAAAGGAAAAATCTGAAAACCTTTGAAACTTGTAGCATAACCAGAATTGATTGTTTTCAAAAATTTTGTAATCATTTTTACTGGTTGAAATTTCAGTCCTTTGTCACACAATCCCTCAAAATTTCAATATTCTTATGGCATGCATTCTGTAAAACTCAGCAAATTAAGCAAATATTAGGCCAACCATCTTTTAAATGTGTTCATTTGGAAAGATAGGCTATAAAAACAAGCAAAACTATGAAAACAAAATCTAGATTTTGTACATATGGCTCAGTGTTAAGCCATGTTATGCTTCTATATAGCAACAGTAACAGAATGCTCAAACTGACAAGATAATCCTTGCAGTTCTGGGAAATATTAGAGCTTTGAAATTTCCTGTAAGTAATGCAATACGTTCTCCATTTCAATTCTTAGTTCAGCTCATTAGTTGTATGGTCTTTCCCAGATACACCCTCACATATATCTCTCTGTCTGTCTGTCTGTCTGTCTGTCTATCATTTATCTATCTATCTATTGTTCTACTTGGAGAAATGGATAAACTCTAAAGAGTATTAATCCAATAAATGCATGTCAAAATCCAGTGTTTAAAGGCAGACCAATTTACAAGGAATTAGTTACGCAAAAACATGAAGTTTTACAACAGAGATAGTTGCCATCATCAAAAGATCATTCACAAACAGGATGAAATGTAGGAACTTGCATTCTGGCAAAATTCTTCCTCAGTTTGGATGCTAGATCTCCTCCATCTTTTTTCTTTCAAGGATCATTTGCTCTTTCTAATCAGATTGTCTTAGAACAAAGTTATTTTTTTTACAACTTAAAATGCCTCCCGAATTATCTTGAATGATGAATGTAGTAAGTGAAAGAGCCTATAAAGCAATATTTTGTTCTACTATACTTTGTGAAAAAGTCATTCATACTCTTTACTACCTTCTCTTTCCTAAGCTTCTTTGCAATTTAACTACTGGTCTAATAAATCTACTAAAATTTTTCCCTTCACAAATCACTTGTGACCTCCTAAATATTAAATCCAAGGTTAAGTTTGTTTATGTGTGTGTTTTCTCTGTATCCATCCACTTTAACATCATTTCAACCTTTTATTCTGTTGACTATCTCATTGTTCCAACTTTAGAGACAGCACATTTTCCTGATTCAATTCTCACTTTCATAAGCTCTGCCTTTATTGGATCTTCCTATAATTTGCAAGTGCTTAGTATAGATATTCTCCTAAGGTCTATTATTGGCCTCTTTCTATTTATCATTCACTCTTTCCATAGGGAATTTCATTCCTTTCCATGTTGTTAAACAACACATTATTCAGATGACTCCCCAGAACATATCTCAATTTTTTCCTTCTTTATCTTCTATTTACAGCTTTTCATATCATATATATACATAAATAGACACATAAAATACAAATGCAAATATATATGTACATATATAAACACATAACTATCCTCTATATACATATGTATATATATATATATATATATATTACCTAGGGTACTAGAAATTTTCTGTTTAGATTTTCTGTTAATTCACATACATTTACATATTTGCATATTTATATGTATGTATTGCATTTATATATATCACTTTAAAGTTTGTGATATAATTTGCATAAAGTATCTGATTTGATTCTCACAACAACCCTAGGAGAGAAACAGACTATTATTATTTCTATTTGGATGAATCTGGTTTGGAAAGTCAAACATCTAGTAAATATCTGAGGCTGTATTTTAACTCAGAAATTTCTAACTTTTTCCATCACATTGCCTACCTGCTGATAGATGATTAGATAAATAGATAGATAGATAGAAGGATGGATGGATAGATAGATAAATGAAGATTATAGAGATACCAATATAGTTGTATAAATGTGTACAGTATCTTATTTGGGGGAATTTGCCAAATTATATGATACGCTAATAATTTGTTACATGTGTTATTTCCTTCCTAGACATTAGAGGGCATACTGATCAGATTTTTTGTTCGATGGATAGATTGAAAAAGCATTTTGACAAACTCGAACATGTAACACTTATGACATGAGGGATTTTAGAAATATTATCTGATTTAAGAAGAAAAGGTATCCAGTCTTTAATAAACTGGGTTTAGAAAGGTTGAATGAATTAGTTTAAATGTTCTAATGCTTGAAGAACCTGAAGGATTAATTTTTAAGCTCATTAGTTCTGCAAAAGGCTAAGAAACAAAGCTCAACTGCTAAATGTAAATGTGTTTATTTCTCTCTAAAGATTTCAAATGGTGCGTATAAGTTTGAATTGCAAGAATATCTGCTTTCCATTTACATTACTGTTTACTCTGTTTTTTTTTCCTCTAGTGCACATTTCTGAAACGCTCCCTTGAAAACAGCTCTGATTTAGAAATGCTGGCAAAAAAGCAGCTGTGAGAGCCCTACATCTGTGCCCTATCAACTCCATATCTTTGAAAGCAATGTGAAAAAGGGATACTAGTGGTTGAATCATTTTTTTTCCCTAAAAGAATTACTCTGAAATTATATTGCTATTCTGTGACTCAGTGTTTAGGGAAGTCATAATATGGAAATCTAAGCAATTCAGTTTTCAATGTGAATTGTAAAAGACGTCTGGAGTTTCAATGTATATATAGAAGGTTATAAATTTTAAAACTGTTAAGGTGAAGGGGAAATAAAGAACAGTCAGCAAGTATTTCCTGTTTCTTCAAAGTATATTTGTGAGTATAAATTTGTCTATCTATCTATCTACCTATCTATCTATCTAGATAAACATACATAAAGCATTCTTACTCATATATATTCAGATTTCTAGATACATATATTTATGTATAAAAACACCTCTGTGTATTTATGTATATAACCTTTGATTTTATCCATATGGGAAACACAGTATGAAAATTCCTTTTGCCAACACAAATCAACAACTCTTCTAAATATAGTCATAAAGAGAATCCTAGGGAATTGGGGATTTAAGGCAGTTGCCACAATTACATAGTATGGATCAGAAGCATGGTTAGAACACAGGTCTTTTAAATGTGAAACCTGACTCTAAAGCCACTATGACTATGGCCACCTTCAAGAAAGGAACAATATTGTATTCCAACCTTCACATAAAATCCTATGGCTCCTCAAAGATTGCTCATATCAGATTTAAAACTCTCTCTCCTCTGACTGCTTGAGAACAAGTAGTTAAACTATCATTATTCAAGAATCCAGAAACCCCTTAAAGAGAATGCAGGTTAAGTTACATTCTCTAAATTCTAACAAATGTTAGACAGCCAACCTCAATTTCTAGTTCTGGAGTCAAATATCTTCAGTATAAACAATTGCTTACATTTATGTAACACTTTAAGATTTGCAAAACACTTTACAAATATTATCTTATTTGATTTTCGCAACAACCCTGGGGAGTATATGCTATTATCATCTTCATTTTACAAATGGAACTTTAAATGCCCTAGACAAAGTGGCATAGCTAATAAGAATGTGAGATGGATTTGAATTCAAATTATTCTTACTTCAAATTTAACAGTGAATTGCGCAGCATTTAATTGTGAATTTCTTAAAAATATGTCAATGAGAGAGTCAAGGTATTTCTGTAGAGAAAGTTGAATGTATAGTTACAGGACCTATATTCAATTTGTTTCTTTACATAATACAGTTTGAGATCTTGTATAGCTCAACCACCTTCCTTCCTATTTTTTTCATCGATACCCTTGATATTCTTGACCATTTGTTATTACAGATGAATTTTGTTATTATTTCTTCTAGCCCTGTAGCATACTTTTTTGGAAGTATGGTGGGCACTGATTGGATAGATTAATTTAGGTAGATTGTCATTTTTATTATGTTAGCTTGGCCTACCCATGAGCAATGTATATTTTTCCAGTTGTTTTGAATCTAATTTTACCAACTTTTATATGTGTGATAAGTATTTTATAAATGTGTTTAAATAGTACTTGTGTTTATATTGCCAGGAGGACTCCCAAATATTTTATATTGTCTATATTTATTTTTAATGTAATTTCTCTATCTCTTGTTAGATTTTGTTGATGATATAAAAATGCTAATGATTATTGTGGATTTTTTTTATATCCTACTTTGCTAAAATTGTTAATTATTTCCATTAGATTTTGCTGTTGTTAATTTTCTAGTTTTCTCCAAGTTTGCCATGGAATCATCTGCAAAAAGATATAGCTTTGTTTCCTCCCTTTCTATTATAATTTCCTCAGTTTCTTTTTTTTCTTATTTCCTATAACTAGCATTTACAGTATTACATTGAATGATAGTGGTGTTAATGGGCATTCTTGCTTCATCTCTGATTGTATTGGGAAGGTTTCTAGCTTATCCTTATTAGAGATGATGTTTGTTTTTGAAAAATATTTATTAATTTTTGAGAAATTTTACTTGAAAATTTGAAAAATATTACTTATTATTTCAGGTAAGTAAAATATTTTGAAAATATTATATTTTGAAATAATTTTTGAAAAATATTGCTGATTATTTAAGATAAGCACCATTTGTTTCTAGCTCAGTGGGTTTTTTTAAATAAGGAGGGTTGCATTTTGTTAAAGGATTTTTCTGCATCTATTTGAGATAATCATATGATTTCTATTGGTTCTAATATTGATATGGTCAATTATGCTAATAGCTTTCCTAATATTAATTCAACATTGTATACCTGCTATATCCTTGCTAATATTTTATTCAGATTTTTGCATCAATATTTTCTCTGTTTTGGCTCTTCATGCTTTAGATGTCAGCATCATATTTGAGTCATAAAAAGAATTTTGCAGTATTCTTTCTTCACCAATTTTTCTAAGTGGTATATATAGTGTGGTGATTAAGTAGATAGAAGTCACTTGTGAGTGACTGAGCAAGTTGTGGTATATGATTGTGATAGAATATTATTATGCTATGAAAAATGACAAGCAGAATGATTTCAGGAAAACCTGGAAAGACTAACAAAAACTGATAGAAAATGAAGTGAGCAGAACCATTGTACACAGTAGCAGTATTAATATACAAGAAAAAAACTATGAATGACTTGTCTGTTCTCAGCAATACAATTCAAGACAATTTCATAGACTTCATGATGTCATATGTTATCTGCCCCCAGAGATAGAGCTGATATTATGATATTATCTTATTATAGAATGAAGCTACCATCTTACTCTTCTCTCTCTCTCTCCCTCTCTCTCTCTCTCTCTCTCTCTCTCTCTCTCTCTCTCTCTCTGTCTCAAGTCTTCTCTCACAAAATGACTAATATACATATCTTTTACAGGATAACACATTTATAGTCTTTATAAGAGTGTTTATCAGTTCAGGGAGGGGGTGAGAACGGAAGAACTGGAAGTCAGAACTTTAAAAAATGTTAAAAATTGTTTTAGCTTGTAATTGACACGCGCAGAAAGTATTATTTAAAAATTCTATTTCTATCAGTTTTTCTTAATGTGGCCATGGACCAGTTTGTGATATTGTCGAATATGGTGCTGGACTTAGCCACCATGAACCTGAGTTTGAATTGGTTTTTGAAATTTAAAACATTATTAAACAAGTCCCTAAAATTTCTTTTATTGGGATTTCTCATCTGTGAAATGAAGGGTTGGATTAATCCCTTCTAGTTGTACAACTACAGACTTTATTTAAGTCTCATCGCCCTTATCTATAATATGAGGGAGCTGGTCTAAAAAACCAACCACTTGGGTGACTTCCAACTCTCATATTGAAACATCAATTTTCAAGGTAGCTAGGTGGTTTAGTGGACAGAGCACTGGCCCTGGAGTCAAGAGGACTTGAGTTCAAATCTCATCTCAGACACTTAATAATTGCCCAGCTGTGTGACCTTGGGTAAGTCACCTAACTCCATTGTCTTAAAAAAATCTATTTTCTTGCTTTTAAAATGAAGGAATTAAAATAGTTCAATAAACTAGCACTTAAGTCCCTACTAAATATGTCATGCCCTGGGCTAAATTTTGGGGATAGACAGGCAAAAAACAACAAAAAAAGAAAAAGAAAAAAACAGACCATGTTCTCAAGAAGTTGAGTTCCCTTCCCATTCTAAATGTCAATCCATGATATTATCAATGCTCTCTATGAATCTGTTTGCTTATGAATGGATAAGTGGTTACTACACTGTAACAATCATTGCTAGATAGCCTTTAGAAAAGTGAATGAGTGGATGAAGCTACTAATCCCACAAATGGGAAAGCAATGTCATCTTGGCAATGAGAAGTTGATCCAAGATGTTTGAATAGAACACTCCTGTCATTGTTGCACCCACTTCCTCTTCATAAAAGTACTTTAAATAGATGAACTGCCTTGATTACATCTAAGTTTGTATGTGTGAAATCCTATGAACATCAGCTAAGCAGAGAAGCTTATTCATGTCTATTGGTTTATCTCTTCTTTCCTTTTGAATATATAATTTTCATGAAGGTTTTGGAAAAGCATAGCTCTGGAATATATTTTACAGAAGATTTTCATGATAGATATGAGCAGACTTTTTGTAAAATCTCTACACATTCCCAGAATCCTAAAGGTTACAATTCAAAGGGCAGGGAAGGTGGAGGTATGGGGATATAATTTGATTCTTTAGATCAGAATAAGATACTTTGTGAAATGATTTACTGAAATCAAGACACTCCCTACTATTGTTACAATATGAACTGTCATTTAATACTTTTCTTTGTAGGGCTGCCATAAGGAAGAGGGATTAGATTTAGTCTTTGTGGCCTCAGAAGACAAGATTTGGAGTAAGCATGAGGAGGTTGAGTTGCAAAGAAGAAAATATCAGATCTATGTTTAGAAATACTGTCCAATAATTAGAGGTCTTCAAATGTAGAATGAAATATTTCGGAAGCCAGGAATTACTTCTTAGAGGAGGATCACAAAAGCTAGATGCCTATTTACGGGGCATGGCATGGAAGGGATTCAGCCCATGGTATGGGCTGAATTGACTTTGATCTCCCTTCCAGCTCTAAAATTCTTCACTTTGCCATTTTGTTCTCAGAAATCCAAATTAAAGGAAACTGAGGAAAAATTAATGATACTGATGATGCTTGTAGTGATGATGATGATGAGGAAGAAAAGGATGAAATTCAGGAGCAGATCATTTTACCAGAAATTATAGAAAGATCACCATTAAGGATTCCAGCTATATTTATCAATGAAGATTATGTAAAGTAATTATTTTTTTAATAATAATAATAATAGCAACAATAGTTACCATTTATATGGTGCTTTAAGATTAACAAAGTAGCTTAGTACATGATTCACTTTTTGATTCTGTTTTTTTTTTTTGGTTTTTGCCAGGCAATAAGGTTAAGTGACTTACCCAAGGTCATTCAACTAAGTAAGTATTAAGTGTCTGAGGCCAGATTTGAACTTAGGTTCCCCTGACCTGTGGCCTATTACTCTATCCATTGCACAATCTAGCTTCCCCTCACTTTTTGATTCTTATGATTACTTTGAGAAATAGGTATTATTATTTTGTCCATTTTACAAATGAGGAAACTGAGGTAGAGTTTAAGTGATTTGGTCAGGGTCACATGGCTAGTAAGAATATGAGGTTAGCTTTGAACTCTGATCTTCCTAACTCCAAGTGCACTGGTCTGTCTCTTGCCATCTAGTAAATTGATTAAAAAAGAGATTTGGCTCTTGATTCAGGAGCCCAGACTTCAGATCTTGCCTCTGATACCTACTGTCTCTATGACTTTGGCCACTCCACAAATCACAGTTTTGTGAACTATAAAGTGAGAGATTTGTACCAGATGGTCACTGACATCTCTTCCAGCTCTCGTCCTATGATCCTATAATTTAACTTCAATGTCATAAAAACTTCCTGGCACACTTATTAGAAACTATGCATTCAGTATTAAACAACATATCAATGACAGCTTTTTTTAGTCAACCAATATGCCTTGGTCTGGGTGTCCAGTGGCCAGCATTATACAACAGAACTTTATTACCCTTCATAAACTATTAGATGACCAGTCCATCTACTACAGATATACCTCTTAAGCATCATAGAAAATTCAACAAATAAACTGTATTAAAACAAAAACATGATTATAGAAAGAACTATGACCTTTAAATTTGAATAGCAATGCTTTAAACAGAAATTACCAGATTCAATATTCACAGTCTTCAAAGGATGTGGAATTTTCAAAATGTATAGAAATCAAAGTTAAATGGAAACAGAGTAGATTCATTTCATAGCTGCCATTGTTACTTGTGTTGCTGTGATCATAAGGATGATTTCTTAACGTCTACATAAGATGAGCTATCATTCCAAGTCCTGTTATTTAATGATTCAAAGTAGTGATTTTATCCATCTGTGCAATACTATTCTACAGAACTTATGATAAAAAGGCAAACAGGGATAACTATTTGTTCAAAAATAATTGCAACCTGAACTCTACTGAAAAAGATGAAATCAAAGGCAGCTAGGTGGGGCAGTGGATAGAGCACCAGCCTTGGAGTCAGGAGTACCTGAATTCAAATTTGATCTCAGACACTTAATAATTTCCTAGCTGTGTAACCTTGGCCAAGTCCCTTAACCCCCAATTGCCTTAAACAAATAAAAAAAAGATGAAGTCGGTCAATAAAAATTGTTTAAGTATTTACTGTTTGTTCAAGAACTGTGCACTGAGAATACAAAACAAAGCAAAATAAAAAGTTCATACTCTCAGTCTAATGACCTCTGATATCTAATGGGGATGATCACATTCAAAGGACTATATGTGATCAGAACATATCTGGGACAAATTGGAGACAATCAAGAGAGGAAATCTATTAGAATTGAAGTTTGGAATTTGCTTCCATTTTTATAATATTTATGTGTTTCTTGACTATTATAAGATGCTGCTAAGTGGATGCATGGATAGAGGATAGAACAATGAGATTTGAATTAGGAAAAACCTAATTCAAATATGGTCATGCACTAGCTAGGTAATACTGGGTAAATTACCTAATCTCTGTTTAACTTCATTTACTCGAGAAGGAAGCAGTACACAAATCCTGTATCTCTGCCAAGAAAACCTGATGGACAATATTGATGTGCTGTGGTCCATGGGGGCAAAAAAAGACTTGAACTCAATAGATCTACATTAGTTATTTTAGGTATACAAAACTATACAACCATTTTTATTATATTTTATCCTTTATGTGTCCTTGAGTATTGTCCCCCATTTTCCCCATGAGACCTGTGACTTTTCCTGCAAACTTTATATAGTATACTGCTTTTGAAGAATGCAAAATTCTCCAAATAGCACAACAGACTATACTTAATCTGTTTAAGGTGTGAAGATAGTGGAGAGGTGAGTCAGATAAGGAAGGGCTTTTAATAGCAACTAGAAGAATTTGAATTTGTTCCCATAAATGATAGGGACTCTCTGGACTTTACTGAGTATGGTTTGGGGTGGGGAGGAGGGAGGTGACATCATCAGATCTGAGCTTTTAAGAATAACATTTTGTTACCTGAGATGAGTCTACACTGGAATGGGGAAGAGACTTTTGGAAAGCAGTAATCAGTGGAAGATTAAAATATTCCAGAAATGAGAAAATGAGGGCCTGCACCGGGTCGGGGAGCAGAATAAAGAAGAGGATATATTAGCAATTTTTATGAAGATATAAATCAATAAGTTTTGGCAACAATTTGAATCTTGGGTGTGAGAAAGAGTTAAAAATGACCTGTCATGGGAGTGTGGGTAAATGATGCTACCTACAGCAATAATAGGGAACTTAGTATGAGAGGTGAGTTTGGTGGGGAGGAAGTAAATTTTCTTCAAATTCTTTAGAGTTTGGAAAATGCTTCACACACATTACCTCCTTAGAGCTTCACAATAACTCTAGGAAGGAAGTTTGTAAATATTACCATTCCTATTTCATTTATTATTTTTTTTCTGTCAGTTACTTTTTTAAGTATTATTTTATTTTCTCCAATAAGTTTTTGAGTTCCACATTTTTCCTTCCTCCCTCCCGAAGACAAGAAATAATCTGATACAGGTTCTACATATACAATCATGCTTAATATATTTCCATATTAGTCACATGGTGAAAGAAGAATCAAAACTAGAGGGAGAAAAACACAAAAAATAAAAATGAAAACATCAAATAAGTTTTAAAAAGTGAAAGTAGTATGCTACATTCAGACCCATTTCATTTAGTAAATAAATTGAGCTTTACAGACTGATAAGATGCTATATTGAAAGCTAAAAGAGATCTCAGAGTTCATTTAATTCACTTCTTTTTAAAAATATGGAAATTCAAGACAAGGAGGAAAAAGTGACTTACTCTCCAAAAGGCAATTAGATGGTGGATAGAAGCAACTTAGTCTTTAGTCCTTCCCACCAAGCCACTCTGAACCTATTACCTAACTCCATCAATTGAATTAGAAGAACTAGGGAAGTCAGAATAAGGAAAAAGTTTAGGTTCAAGCAAAGATTCATTCTAGGCAGAATCTACCACCAGTATGTAGTAAGGTAGGTAGGTCAGGAGGTAGATAGATGGATAGACAGACAAGCAGACAGACAGACAGATAGATAGACAGATAATTTCTTAAATGCCTACCATATACTGTAGCATTATCATGACCATGGGATGAACTAAAACATAATGAGTGTTTGGGCTTCTAAAATAATTTTTTATTTACTAACAAGAGATTATACTAAAGAAGAAAATATATTGATGAAAAATATGCTTACAGTTTAAGATTGCTAATGCTGGGAAATACAATAATAATAATAATGGCCACCACTTATAAAGTACATGCAGGATTTCAAAGTGCTTTGAATATTTTCTTTCATATATAGTTGATCCTTATAATAGAAAGAAATGAATTATTATAAAGGTTCATTTTCCTCACATCATCCATCTAGATTCTAGAATGTTATTAAGGGAAGATTTTTAACTTGAGTATTCGTGACCCCCATCCATCATTCTTTCCACCATTTCACTGAAGTATCTCAAGTTACTTTGATTATGTGTGCATAGGAAAAATTAGCACTATGAAGAGAAAGAAACATATACTTATGGCTATAAAATCATTCTTAACCAAATTCAACCAATATGTATTAAGCATCCCCAATAGGGAAGGCACTGAAAGTCAGTGAAGGCAACAGAATGTCACTTTACTGACTCTGGGTTTTCACTGTGCTTATAAAGAACAGAGAGGTCCTTGACATCCAATGGCTTAAAATTACTAGAGTAAGTAATACATGAACAGAAATAAATTTAATAGGTTACAATAACATAAGTAAGAAATGTGATTTCTCAAACATGAGTTGAGAAAAGGAGAGATCATTGATGGTTCGGTGGATCAAAGATGTCCTGGCAGAAGCTGAACTGAATTTGAGCTGGTTCTTAGGAAATGCATAGGATTTCAAGCAGCAGAAACAGGGGTTGGATATATTGATAGAATAGTGTTCCAGTTCTTTGGAATGGCCAGAGCAAGGAAGTAATGTGATAAGCAGTCTGCATTGGGGAGATTAATCTGATCAGAGAGGAATTGGAAATCCAGTTAGTAAGACTCTACAGAGACCTGAATAATGAGGGCCAGAACTCGGGTGGTTGTAGTGCAAATGGAGAAGACAGTTGTCAGTCATAAATCATTAATTAAGCACTCACTAATATCACGCATTGTAATAAAAGCTAGGGGAAACAAATGTAAAAATGCATAGTCTATTTTTATTTTGAATTAATGACACACGCAAAAAAATTTTCCGTACACAAGGTAGAAACCTGGATTGTACAAGAAAATATAAATCTTTAATACACACAAATATAGATCAGAGTAGTCACTGTATTAAGTATTAAGAATACCAAAAATGTATAATGTAGATGCTTTCATCAATGAACTATTGAGAGAGGCAACACATAAACAGATGTCTAAAATCTGAGGAAGAGAAGGAAGAAGAGGTTACCTGGCTCAGTGTTGTGATTAAAACCCGTAGCCAGAAAAAAAGGAAAGATGTAAGACAAAAGTTTCAAAGTTGATTTCAACTTGTAAAATGAGTTTCTAGAGATCATAAAGTTCAGAAAATCAGAATGGGTAGAAAATAACGAGTTAGCCCTCCTTAAATGGTAGATAATCAAGAAGGGGTGTGTTTGTGTGTGTATGTGTGTGTGTGTATATCTGTGTATATGTATGTGTCTGTGAATATGTGTGTGTCTGTGTCTCTGTTTCTGTGTGTGCTTTGGACTTCTGATTATTATATTGAATTAACTTTCCAATTTTTCATGTAATCATCAATAACATTGTGTTCCTATTATATCTTAGGAACCTAGTTTACTTAGCAATCCCAAATGTTTCATAAGCTAGGCAAGAACCAGCATGGCTGGATCACTCTTTGCACTCCTCTTTACCCAAGTCATCAGCTTTCTTTCGGACCACCACAGTTAAACAATGAGAGATGTTGGTTCTGAAAATTCAGTTAGAAAATCTTCCACAGAGATTTTTGCCAGACTATTTTGTTGGCATCCAACATGAATCTTTTTATCATTTGGATCATCATGTTTTGTTTTATTTTTTCAAATGAGGATTAAACATATTCAGAAGAAAAACAATACAGTTGGAATGCAGAACAAAGTATAATATTTCACTTTTTTTAAAACTTGTCTTGTGATTTTTTTCTTTCTCATGTTTCTTTTCCTTTAGTTTTGATTTTTTCCTTCACAAGACTAATATGTAAATATGTTAAACAAGATTGTGCATGTTTAACCTATATTAGATTACTTGCTGTCAAGGGGAAGGAGTAAGGAGGGAGGGAAGTAGAAAAATGCAGAACTCAAAAACTTACAAAAAAGAAGAATGATAAAAACTATCTTTGCATGAAGAAAGAAGTGGGCATATTTGAGATATGTTGCAAAGTTAAAATTTAGCAGTCTTGGCAACAGGTTGTAAATGGGGGAATGAATAAATATTGATGTAATAAGGAGGTTGTAAGTCTAAGGTACTAGGGAGATGCTTTTGTTCTCAATATTAATAAGAAAATTAGGAGGTGAGGAAGATTTAGGTATACAGATAATGAGTTCAGTTTTAGACAAGTTTAATTTAAGGTGACCGATAGTAATCCAGGTAAAGTTGTTTGAAGGTCAGGCAGAGATGTGAGAATAGATGTCAGCAACAAGGTCAAGGCAAGATTGGCAGACATCATTAGCAGAGGGATGATAATTAAATTCATGGAAGCTGAAGAGATTACCAATTGAAATATAGATGGAAAAGAGAACAAGATTCAGAATAGAGACCTGAGGGACTCCTCATAGTGGGGATGACTTGGATGAAGATTCATCAAAGAAGACTGAGAATGAGCTGTCTAACACATGGGAAATAAAACAGGTGAGATTGGTACTTTTGAAAATCTAGAGAGAAGAGAATATCAATGAGAAGTATTAACAGAGAGGGCAAGAAGTATGGGTAATGAGAAAAGGCCATTGGATTTGGCAATTAGGAGATACCTTTGGTAATTTGGAGAGAACAGTTTCAGTGGAATGATAAGGTTGGAAGTTGGAAGATGAGGAATTAAGAACTGAGAGAAGGGAAAGTGGAGACATGGTACAGAGTCTTTTCAAGGAGTATGGCCTCAAAGAGGAGAAGAAATTTGGATAATAGCTTGCAGGGCTGGATTTAACAAGTGAGATCTTTTTGGACAATAGGGGATACATAGGCATGTTTGTAAAAGTAAAGGAAGGAATAAAGACAAATTGAAAGTGATAGGGTAAAGATGACAGAGAGGGCAACACATTTGGGGAGACAAAAGATCATTTGTGCAGGTAGAGTAGTGGATTTTGGTAAGAAGTAAGGTCACCCCTTCATAAGAATGAAAGATGAAATAGTGGCAGAAGACATCTGAGAGATATGAAATGAGGAATAGGAAGAAGGGCAGCTTATGGTAAATAACCTCATTTTTTTTCAGATTTGGAGTAGAGAGAATGCTCCATTCCTTCCCAATCTTCTACAACTTCCCCATCTCCTCCAAGTGTCCATCTTAGCCTTCTTTTTCTTATAGTTTGAGAAGTCATAAAGGTATGCACTTCATTTTAGAAGAAAAAAGCATCTTCAACCCGCCCCCCCTTACTTCCAGAAGCTGATACCTAGGACACTTCCTCTATTCCAAGCTTTAGAGCTTCACTCTCCTCTCCTATATGGTTTTATATAGTTTCCTACAAATACAGTTTCTCTTCTTTGAGGAACAACTTCTATATTGGTTCCATGATAGGCAGTGGTAACTTTGCTTTCAAATATTCTCTATTTCCTTAAATAAACAGTATCACCCTCTAAACAAGATATTTCTTCATCACAAAGCTTCAAGAAATGAAATTGAAAAACAACCTGTCAAGGTTATACACTGGCCAGCTTCAAGAGAACTTTTATCATGGTCATCAAAAAAGAGGGATGAAATGTAGGTCTGAAGTCAATCAATGTCAAAAAACTATTCCAAATTAAAAGGCTGCATTTTTCAGAACCCACCTCAAAATTTAAAAAATAGACATAAAATCACAGTCAAAATCCCACTTTCTATAAGAAACTGTTCCAAGTAGGTTAATGTCAGTTTTCCCTCTGAGATTGATTCCAAATTATATATTGATAGATAAAAAAAATGAATAGACGTAGAGATAGATAGACAGAAATCTATAGATAGACAAACCTCTAGTCCCAGAGGGATGAATGGATAGATGATAGGGTGGATAGATAGATAGATAGATAGACAGATAGATAGATAGATAGATAGATAGAAAGATAGATAGATAGAGATCTTATTATTTGATTGCATTTTGTCTCCCAAACATATAAGGACAGGGTCAGTGTTTTGTTTTTGTTTTTGTGGTTGTTAGCCTTTATTTGTACCCCCAGGGCCTAGCACAGTGTATGACACCTAAGAATTGCTAATGAATGTTTATTGACTTAATAAGAAATGATACCAAAAGAGTTTTGAAAGATCAGAAATAGTATATGCAGGGGGAAATTAAAAATAACTTGAAGAATTTCATCTTTTTTTCCCCCACTAACTTATCATCTACAAGGAACTTGGCAACACATTGAAAGGGTAAAAATGGATTCATCATGAATTATGCACCAAATCCAGGATGGGTACCTCCTCCCTGTAACTAGGGCCATTGACACCAACTCCCACAACCTTGCTTCCCTGTACCAAAAAAGGGAGACTTCCTGCTGTTAGAGATCCAGGATAGAAGCATATGAAAGAAATTAGCAGAATATTTTCCCTCCTTATGGTAGAAACCAAAGCCCTGACATTCACTGACTTTGCCATGGATTTGCAAAACACCAAGTTCCCTAAGCAGGAGTCTGAGCTCCCTAAAAGATATCTATGACATTTGAAAGCCACATTTTTTACTTTTTTGATAGGAAAAACTCAGTTCTTAAGAAAAGTGTTTTTTTCCCTTTTAGCCTATTCTTTTTTACATCAACTGTCTCTTTATGGACATTTCCAAAAAAAGGAAAAATAGTCTCCATTCTGGATCCATTCTTGAAAAAAGAAACATGATTAAAATGGAGAACCATCCAATGACGCAAATGCAACTTTCTGGATCTTGACCTCTTGATAGTTACTATACTGAATGGCTCAGTAAGATTGATTTTATTGTTCTCCTAAACCATCTGAGTATGAAAAGGGATCTGAGTAGGAACAGGAGAAAAGTAAACAAAGCTGAGATAAGAGGAAACCAAAGTCACAAATCCTGGAGGAAACCTGTCAGGACCAAACTGCCTTGTTATACCTCATTAAGTCATATTAAGGTTGCTAAATCTTATGGGATTTTTCTTTTTGTAATGGAAAAAGAATGTAATACCTTTCCTTTATTGTTTTATTTTTAATAATTTACAGGAGTCACAATGAATTTGAGGTCAATAATCCTTTGTGAATCTGGACACTGGTATAAAAGATTCAACAAACTTTTGATTAGGAGAAAGCTTTGTGGAAAGAGATATTGACCAGTTGAAATAGTGAATATATGGAGATTACCACTTCAAGGGTCAAATGTCTCCTTCTATCCCTTTCTCTCTATCCTTTCTCTCTCCATTCTCACCCCTCCCAAAAGAAAGTAAACTCTTACTTTGTGAGTCTTTTAGCATCCCTAAATCTCTTTTTTTTTTCCTCCTCTGTAAAAGAGAAGTTTGGACTGGATGGTCTCTGATGTCCCGAAAGACTTGAGATTCATGATTCTAAGTTTATTTGACTAGAAACCTGTCCTCAAATAGGTTAGATGCTGGGAATACTATTTAGTAGAATTAAAACCTTTTGAGGGAAGGGGTTATTTTCATTTTTGTCTATACATTTCCTATAACTGACACAATGCTTGTCACAGTTTTGAGACTTAATCATAGCTCCTTGGAAGATTGAAAGAAACTTGTTCAGTTGGCCCCTGGGGGTGTTGATTAAGAAGGAACCTTATTAACATTTTAAAAGATAATGAGGCATTATATAACTCTGGGAGTCCAACACTTAATAATATGTTTAAATCTAAGATTTCTTGTCCATGGCTATCAGAAGGCTATCTGAGAATCTTTGCTTTATCAAAATTGGATCTATCTCTGACCCTTTGCTCCCTCTTATTAGGTATTTGAACCCTAGTTCTAAATCAGTCTTAACATCTCATGATTTTTAGAAGGTTTTTATATCTAGCTGAATTCAGGCGTATATTGAATCTCCTGTTTCTAGGGCAAATTGAAAAATTGCCTCTGGTTTGGTAGATCAGTGGCACATTTTTTTTCCTGTTTATTAAACCACACTTTGTTTCCTGAACTTCTTTTTAATAGAAACTCCAGAAGTAAACTTTCCTACATCTCAGACAAACTCAAGAGACTAGTTTCCTCAGTCCTATGATAATAAAACAACATGTTGTGCCTTGTGAACATTGGGGAGTAATGGTGAGTCGAATAAAATTGTTGTTTCTCTTACTTTATAGACTGAGTTTTTATCTTATTCCATCATTGAATTTTAGCACATTTATATTGAATGGGGGGGGATTTTTTCCAGGTCTTTCTGAACATTGTGAAAGAATAAAAAGAGAATTCACTCTGGTACAAATAAATCTAAAATAAAATATGTATATTACAAGGCATAGGGAACAACTTTTATCTCAATGGAATAATAAAAATGCTGAGTTATTCTGGTGAGCATCACTTATATTACCAGTGACAGTCTTCCCTTCAAATTTTCACTCAGAATCCTGAACAATGTTTGTACGAAGATCACCATCTTCTTGGATAAAGCTTTTTCCATATTTTGAATCACATATCAACATGTGATTTTCTGCTGCGTTCATTGTCTCAGTAGACATTAAGGGAACTTTGAGATACTCATTCGGTTCCCTAGTTCACTAATAACAAAAAAAGGAAATATTTTCCTAATCACCTGATTTTTATCTTCTCTTTCCAACAATGTTTGTTTTCTTAATGTTTTCTTGTTAGTGAGAATAATATTCAATCTGAATTTTGTTTATGAGATTCTGGAAAGAACATTCAATTCAGAAGAGCTGAGTTCAAGTTCCACCTCTGAAAATTACTGTTCATCAATGGACAAATCATTTAACTCTCTGGGTCTCAGTTTTCTTAAATCTAAAATGAGAGGATTAGACTAGATAGCTTTTGTGGTCCCTTCTAGTCCTAGTGCAATAGTTTTGACATTCACTAAATTTTCCGGAGACTTTAGAACTTGCAATATGTTGTTTGTTGTTGTTGAGTTGTTTCAATCATGCCTGACTCTCTGTGTCCTCTGTTCAAATTGTATTTGAAAAGAGTTGTTTGCCATTTCCTTCTCCAGTTCATTTTACAGATAAAGTGAGGCAAACAGTGTTAAGTGCCTTAACATAGAGTCACACAACTAGTAAGTGTATGAGGCTGGATTTGAATTGAGGAAAATGAGACATCCTGATTCTATCCACTGTGCCACCAAGCTGCCCCCAATTTCTCATTTAGAAGATTTATTTTAAATATTGTCTCATATATATTTTTATGGACCTCTTTCTAATCAAGCCTTCAACATTTCATACTTATAAAACTGATTTTTTGAAACCAATGAAGAAGGTTTACTACTTAATCCCTTTTATTTTATTCAGTTTAGTCAGCTAGTCTAGCCTGCCAAATTTATTTGGGATCCTAATTCTGTCATTCAATGGGAAAATTTTATATAATCCCAAAAGTTAAAAAGGTAATTGATAAAAATGACATCCATACCTTCAAGTCATTCATTGATATATTTAATGACAATGAGATGAAAGAAGCATATTCCACTTAAGACCTCTCAGGTTGAGATCAAGTCATTAATTTTGATGTATGAGGTATATTCATTCAATCAATTCTGAATACATTCAAAGGTATTAATATCTATTCAAAATACTTTTTTATATACATGAGTAGAAACAGAGTTAGAAAGTGGAGTCCTTGAAAACCAAAGAATTTTTAAAAATTTTTAAGCAACCATAGAGCCATCTTGCCCTATCTTAATTATGATTGATATTTTAAAAAGTTGTGGATATAGAGAAATGTATTTGTTGATAGTTCTAACTTGGTTTTTGTTTTGTCCTCTGACTATAAAACTGTGTAACTTGAAATCATTCCAGGTCACTCAAAATTAACCTTCATTTCCTGGGTGGGACTCATTTCTAGGAAGCATTAAGTATATTGGTTCATTTCTCAGGTACCATATTAAGACTTGAATGGCACTGAGATATAGATCCCATCGATCCTATAACTCTATGTGTGCATTTAATATAAATTAGTGTGTGCATACTAGCAATATAACCCACAGTAAAATCATTGGAATGTGGGGCTCTGACTATATTTCTCAAAATATTTTTAAAAAATGATTTCTTTCTGAAGTTATACTATCTCTTTATTTTTTGTTGTTTTTCTTTTTTAATTATAAAGATTTTATTTATTTTGAATTTTTACAATTTTTCCCCTAATCTTACTTCCTACTCCCTACCCCCACAGAAGGCAGTTTGCCAGTCTTTACATTGTTTCCATGGTATACATTGATCCAAATTGAATGTGATGAGAGAGAAATCATATCCTTAAGGAAGAAACATAAAGTAGCGAGATCAGACAATAAGATACATTTTTTTTTCTAAATTAAAGGTAATAGTCTTTGATCTTTGTTCAAACTCCACAGTTCTTTCTCTGGATTATACTATCTCTTTAGAAGATCACTAATCAGACTTTTAGTGATTTGTTTTCAAGTTTTTTCCCCAATAATCAAAATGAAGCTCAATAGCCTACAAATCACAGATTCTACTCTCTATTTTTTTAAACTGGGCTAACATTTGCTTTTCTCCAGTCCAGTGTCTTCTTCCCCATGCCCTCAAGCCCTTTCAAACATCAATGAGAAAAGATCCACAATAATAATTGTTCGGCCTTTCAGAGTCCTGGCAGGTAGTGCACTGGGGACTTCTGATGTGAACTAGCCTTGGCACCATGTGCTCTTTCTGTCTCTTTATGTATCCTGAGTTTTGATAACTGCTTTGCTATTTTTATCCTCTCCTTTCCAGTCCTAAGCTCATTCTCCTTGACAGAGGCAACAAATGTAAAAGGAGAGCTAAGCTATGCTATTCATAATCACCAATCATATCCATTCTAAGCAATTGTCACTATCCTCTTTTCCCAAATAAAATAAAATAAAATAAAACAAAACAAATAAATAAATAAACCAACTCTGCAAATCCTCAACTTTCTTAACAGTTTCTGTTCTTTCTGAGCTCTTCCAGTAATATCCCTATTATATATCCCTTTTCATTCACTAATTCAGGGTCCTTGAGTATAACCCAAGGCTCTGACCTACATCTGGTTCTTTTACTTTGGGGAAAAAAAAGAAGAGTCATGAATATATAATCCCTGTCCTCAGCTACTTAAAATGTTATTTTAAAAAAATAGATATTAGATATTTTTTTTGCCCCAGAGGGCACAAATAAGAGCAAAAGGAAAAGTTTCAAAGAGGTAAACTGATGTTTTTATAGAAGGAAAAAACAAGCAATAAACCTCAACAATTAGAGCTGTGACTTTCTGCACATTTGCAGAGATCACTATCCATGTCTGAAATAAACTTCCTAGATTCTTCCTAGATATTCTTTTGAAAGAAGTTCTCTTCCTTCAAGAATCAGTTGGAATTGTTGACCCTTCTCATCCTCCAACTGAAAGGACTTTCCCTACCACCTAGTCTTCCTAAAGTTTTGTCACACAGTTGATGTCCTTCACTGGAGATCTTTGGAAAAGGGCTAGATAAAAACTAGTTGACTATACTACAATCAGGAATCCCTTTTGTATACCTCTTGATGAAGAAGGTCACTTCCAGTTTTCAAATTAACTGATTCTGTGACTCTCAAATTTTTTCCCTTGGTGAGCTCTTTAATTTCCTTAACTTTACTATTACTTCTATACAATTACATAGTAATGACTCTCAGGATTGACTCACAGATCTTTATGTCCCATCTTAATTTCCTTCTCCACATTTCCATGAACCTGCCAGATAACCTGCTCCCAAATTAGCATGAATAATATGGAATTAATCTCCATACAAGTTCTTCCCCACAATTTTTCTCTGCACCCCCAAAATAGTAATATTATACTCTTAGCCATTTAGGCTAGCTATCCTAAATCCTAAGCTTTGCACTTTGACTCTTTATCTCCTCTTCCCATATCACATCAACTCTCTCTCTCTCTCTCTCTCTCTCTCTCTCTCTCACACACACACACACACACACACACAAGCACACGCACACACACACGCACATTAAGTTTTTTTTCCAAGACAATGGGATTAAGTGACTTGCACAAGGTTGGATTTGAACTCAGAACCTCCTGACTACAGGGCCAGTGCTCTATCCACTGTGTCACCTAGCTGTCCCACTACTACATTTTTCTAAAATGTCTCTTTTATCTTGTCTCTCCACTCACCCTATCAGCAGTCTAATTGAATCTCACCTCATGTCTCTCATGTCCAAATTGATTTCAATCTGCCTACTCCAACATAGTCTCATTCAACTTCAAATATAATCTTCCTAATGCAAAGGGCTGAACAAGAAACCTTTCAGTAATACTTTGTTGCTTCCCTAAAATATAAGATATTTATAAAATACCCAACCTCTACTTCCAATCTGATTCCAGACTACTATTTTTATCATTTTAAAATATGTAATATTTTAAATATAGATAAACTTCATGCTCTCTAAGATCACCCCTCCAAAGAAAAATTGAATACTAATTGCCCATCTAAAACTCTACATAAAACCTTCCCTCTTCTCTTTCTGCACATTTGCAGAGATCACTATCCATGCCTGGAACAGACCTCCTAGATATATTCTTTTGAAAGACGTTCTCTTCCTTCAAGAATCAGTTCAAATGGAATTGTTGACCCTTCTCATCCTCCAACTAAAAGTACTTGCCCTACCACCTAGTCTTCCTAAAATATTTTGCTTGGATCTCTCCTTTACATTCACATCACTTTATTTTATATTTACCTGTGTACATGTCTTATCTTGCCCAACATCCCTTTCTTAAACCCAGGGATTATAGATAGCCAGAGGAAGTTCTGAATTCAAATTCTTTCTCAGACTCATAATTGCAGTGAGATCTTAGACAAGTCACTTAAGCTCTCTGTCTCAGCTTTTTCATCAGTAAAATGGGAAAAATAATCACAATTATTATATACATTGGTGTGTTTGTATGTGTATTTGAAAACTTTAACACACTAATTAAATACTAGCTGTTTTTAGTTTTTAGTTATTTATTTATTTTTAGTTTTTGCAAGGCAATGGAGTTAAATAATTATTAAGTATCTGAGTTTGATTTGAACTCAAATTCTCCTGACCCTGAACTCCATGCTCTATTCCATTAACTGTTTTTATTAAGTGTAGGAAGGATTGTCATTTTTCACATATGTATCCTTAATTCATCACTTTACAGAGCAGACATAATAAATACTTGATGGCAATTATATATATATATATATATATATATATATATATATATATATATATATATATATATATAAAACCTACAATTCTACAGTTACTCATAGTCTACATTGATTTTGTGGGTCAATTTTTTTAGTGTTTTTTTTTTGCAAGGCAATGGGGTTAAGTGGCTTGCCCAAGCCCACACAGCTAGGTAATTATTAAGTGTCTGAGGTCAGATTTGAACTCAGGTCTTCCTGACTCCAGGGCCAGTGCTCTATCCACTGCTCTCCCTAGCCACCCCTTTGTGGGTCAATTTGACACAGTCTACTTCTTGATATAACCAATGGAAGGAATTCATTCTATGTTTTTCCAGCATGTAATGTGTTCCAACTCAATCTGAAGAAATTAATCTAAAATTTAAAAATCAAAAGTCCACCTACTATTTAACCTGGAGATTTTCCTCTATGTATAGTGACAATGTACGTCAATTGGCCTTGCCAGGAATAAATATTTCTTATGAGGCTCAGCTTAATCATTCACCAACTGTAGAAAGAATACCCTGTTGTTCCTTTTATGGGACTTCAAAGATCATTTTTGCTTCTCTAACAGGTGAAAAAAAAAACAGTTCATTGCAATTTTCAAAATGAATTGACACAATTCAGCTAATTAGTAATGTTTGCATTTTGACCTGTCTTTGAATCTTATTACTTTAATCAGAAAATCATACTGAGCCTAGAAAGAGGAAAGTATGCATTTTTGTGTGCATATGTATGAAATATTTAACTAATAAACCAGATTCCAATTTTCTGACTCAATGGAATAATATGCCTAATACCAGAAAGTCACAAACAGTTCTAAAACTGTTAAAAAGAAACAGTCTTTAGAGAAATATCTAAGGGGTAAAGTATTATCAAGCTGGCTTTGGAAATTATTCTCTATAGTGGGTCTTTTTCTGAGGAATAATAACTGAAAGTTTTAATTTCTCCCTATCTACTCATTTCTTCCCTAATGCCTTCAAATATGCCTAAGTCTCCCAGATTCTTAAAATTTTCTGTAGACCCTACCATTCCCTTAAACTATTATCCTTTTTTTTTCTTTCTTAAATAAATTACTAGGGGAAAAATTTGAATTGTCTTTTTTTCCTCTCTCATTGTTTCAATCATTTGTCATATGACTTCTGACTTTATCACTCCAGTGCATGTGTTTTCCCCTTCTCCTAACTGCCTAATCTGATAGGTTTTGCTTTTGCTTTTTGTTTGTTTGTTTTAGTTCTCATCCATCTTGATTGCTCTGCAGCAAATGGTATTTTGCTGGATTTTCCTCTTTAGTTTTTGTGGTACTGCTCTCACCTATTTTTCCTTCTCTCTGTCTGACTGTTCCTCACTCTCCATTTCCTCATCATCCTCTGTAAATTGTGGGTACTCATGAAGACTCTCTCTACCCATTTTCTCCTGGTGATCCCATCAATTCCAGTTACCATTGGTTCAATTATTATATCTACAGCAATAATTCAAAGATGTAGGCATCCAACCTCAGGTTCTCTTATGAGGTTTATTCCAGAATTATGATCCAAAGTCAACAAGAGGATAGTCAGTATCAAATACTGACTATGTTCCAAGGACTGCAATAGGGTACAAAGAAAAAAAAATGAAACAAAGTCAGTCCCTGATCTCAAGGAGGATCTATTAGAGGAGATGGAAAAAAACAATGAATATGCAATGTAGATACAAGGTAAAGGGAAGAAAATTACTGTGCAAAGAATGGTAGTTTTGATGTTGGACCTAATGGGTAGGACTCCCATGCCTGACTACTGTATTTATAACTTTCAAAAAATCACTTAATCTCTCAGAGCCTTAGTTATCTCATCAAAATAGGCAGAATAATAGCTCTAGAAACTTGATCATAGGGTTGTACAGAGGATTAAAAGAGTTAATTTATGTAAAAGGCTTTAATAATCCCCCAAATATTATGCAATTGCAGGGGTATCATGAGGCTCAAATGAGATAATGGATGAAAAGTACTTTGTACAATTTAAAGAACTATAAAAATAACTATAATAGTTAATAAAAATGTAGTATCATTAAAATAATCGACATCAGTAATAATGATTATTATTATTCTTATAGCCCTTTATTTGCCAGACCAATCTTATAACTTCATCATTCTATTAAAGTCTTACAAAGCTCAAGCAATGGTTTCAGAACAATACAGAGATGTGGCAACAATTATTTAACACTTGGAATTTTTTTGGGGGGGAGATGATGTATATTCACATATTTAAACTTACCTTTTTATTATGAACAATTCCTTAAATATCAACATTCCACAGAACAATAAATCAAGTCCAAAGTTGTATTTACTGCTTATTTCTGAGGTATGGCTGTGTACACTAAAATTATAACAATTGGCTCTCAAAAGCTCCTTACAACTGGATTCAATATACCCCTACAAAAGTCATCATGATCTCAATAATGATCATGATGATAATTGTTATTAACTACCAATGTCTCTTGTTAGTCTCTTAAGCAGACCTTTCTGAAGGCATACCTTTCAAGAATTTGTACAAGTAACATGCTCATGGATTGATTACCCAAGAGTGAGAAAAAAATCATTTATTTTCTCAACCTGAAGCTCCATCAGCAGTAATATGTTTCCTGAGAGCTCTTTAATTGAAGGAAGACACTGAAAGTCTGTCAAATAATCAAATGCCTTTGAAGAGTTTTGGAATTCTTCAGAATATGGAATCTTTCTTTATAAATGCCAATGCAAATTCTGAACAATACCAGAAGCAATAATAATAGTGATCACAATAGCATTTCTGGAAATTGCACAGTTATTTAGGGAACCCATAAAGAAGGTTTATCTCTCTGTAAGCTCTAGGCAAAATTGACTTGCAAAATGGAAAGACAGCAGGAGGATGTGCAGGGAGAAAAAAACAACTTATTTTTCTCTCCCCTGGGAACCCAAATTTATTTTTCTTCCACTTTCTCTCTACCCTACTCTGATATACATATACATACACAATTAATACATATAACTGTGTGTGCACATATATATATATATATATATATATATATGTTTCTGTGCATTTATGTACACACATGTGTATGTACATTAAAGACAAACACATGAATTGCTACAGTCTCACAAATGCATTTTAGTTTGTTTTGTTTTGTTTTTTGCAAGGTAATGGGGTTAAATGATTTGCCCAGGGTCACAAACTAAGTAATTATTAAGTGTCTGAAGTCACATTTGAACTCAGGTCCTCCTGACTTCAGGGCTGGTGCTCTATCAACAGTGCTACCTAGCTGCCCAGCAACTGCATTTTTTAAAAAAAAGAGCAACTGCACTTTTTATCATGTCAGTAGTGAGGAGCAAGACTTGTTTGTACAGAGATGGAACACAAACTGATGAAACTTGGAAAATCATGGGTAAGATCAAGCTCAGTCATTGTCATAGCCAGGAGATGAGCCAAAAGGCAAGACCAATTAGAGATTTAGAAAAGCAGTCCAGTCAACTTATGAAGCAGTGAAGTAGGGAGGGTAGAGCTGAAGTGTGTTTCATAGAAATATAGGGTTTGGAGCTAGAAGGAGCCTTGAAGGTCATGTCATCCAATGAACTCATTTTATAATCAAGAAAATGAAAAAAGGTGAACTGCAGCTGTTGCTGGGGAGAGTAGGGAGGGAAGGGGAGACTTGGAAGTTCAGCACCATAGAATTGTGGACAGGGTTATTGTAAGAACTGAAGGAAATAACACCTGTAAAGCAGTTTGTAAAACTTAAAACTACATAAATGTTAGATATTTGTCGTTACTATTATCATTAATGTAATTTTCATCATTTGGAGTCAGAGAACCTGCTTTTTACTCTTGCTTCTGCTGCTTATTACTTGTGACATTATTCAAGTCACTTAACAATAGCAAGAGTTAGGCCTTGATTTCTTTGACTGTAAAAGAGTGGGAATTAGCTGTAGCTGGCCTCTCAAGTTTTCTAAATCTGTGTAACTATGATCCCAGGAAGTGATTTGGCCAAGGTTGCCCAAAAAATAGCAGGAGAGAGGATTAGAGCAAGAAATTACTTTACCATACCTAAATGGACATGAATGGCAAATCTCCAAGAGAAATTATTTCAGTTGTACAATGCATAGAGATATGAATATCTGAGGTGGAAAATTATTCAAAGGGATTAAGGACTTAACATTATGGATAAAATTTGAGCTGGAAAAGGGAAAAAACCCTGCATTTAGCTCTGTGATAAAGTAGTCCAACTTCCCTACATATTTCATTATTATTATAAGTCATATTTATATAAATTCTGTTGCTGAAGGTATTTCTAAAAGTATAGAATTTAAAAGAACCCTCATCATCAGAGTCACTGTGAAAAATATGATGCTTTAAAAGAATCTGTGAGTTTGAAATGGAGGGGGGATGAAATTGTGTTTCTCTGTCTGCCTGTGTGTGTGTGTGTGTGTGTGTGTGTGTGTGAGAGAGAGAGAGAGAGAGAGAGAGAGAGAGAGAGAGAGAGAGACAGAGACAGAGACAGAGACAGAGACAGAGACAGAGAGAGAGACAGAGAAGAAGAGGAAAAGATTTAAGATAGAGACAGAAAAAGGAAAGGGTAACGGGGAAGAGAAAAAAAGACAGAGAAAGAGATCTTAAAAGTATATCTAAATGATAGCTATGAATTAAATGGTCTTCACTCATAGGTAGACAATTTCTGAATTGTTTCATTCTATTCTCTGAAAATGGATTATTAATCTGATGATCTAGATTCAAACTCGGACCTTTTCCTTGAGCTGAGTCATCTTAAACAATTCATCTAAGCTCTCAATTTTTGTAATGAGGATCTTCATTTACAATTACTTGTACCTCTTAAACGATTGAAGGATAGTCACAGATTTAAAGCCAGAAGAAAACTAAGAGATAGATAGACTACCTAACCCATATTAAAGATGAGAAAATCAATCAACAAGATAGATTTGCCCAAGATCATGCAGCTAAGTAGCTGAACCAGGATTTAAATGCAGATCCTCGGATATCTAGTCTAGTACTTTTCTCACTCACACTACTGTGCTATTTGAATACATCAATCAAAACACAAGCAGTCTTGAAGGTCTGTATTTACAGAAGGCGGAGTTTACAATTAATGAAACTATTGGACACAAGCATGTGATACTCACTGTGGAACAGGTCAAGGCTAAGAATTGCCTTCCTCTCCCTAGGTCAGTGAACTGAGCCTCAGACAACCTCTAGAATAAAGGATGCATTCTGAGATGTTATTTCAGGGATAGGTAGCACAGCTGAATTGATGAACAATTTTCATTTGAGCACAATGTGAGTGGCAAGGTGCTGATTATATTTGTCCTTCATTTTTGAAGAGGGCTATGATATTAGGAGAGCTGATGAGTGATAAGGAAAGTAGTACTACCAGAAAAGCATTTCATTTTCCAAAACTGAGTGTTGTTACCCTTCCCAAAAGGTAATTAACTTAGGTCAGTCTATTCAGGCTTGGTTAGTAAGACCAGGGAGGGTCTGTGATGAGGACCAGGAGCATATATGACTTTGATATGGAAGGGGGCTACTGAAGGAATGCATGAAGGAAATAATGTCACAGATTCAAGAAAATTAATTCAATCCAACAAACACTAATTAGACACATATTAATAAGACAAAACCAGTAGCAATCCTTGCCTTCAGGGAGCCAGATTGATAACTTGAGGCAAAATTTTCAATAATACTTGATACCTTACACAGAGAAAACAGACAAAATTCTTCATTATTACCAAGATGCTTATGCTAATCAATGAGTCAGTAAGCATTTATTAAGAGTCTACTTTGTGCCAGACTCTATACTAGGTGCAAAAATAGTCAAAAAAGAAATTGCCTTGATCAAGAAACATACAAGTATTAAATACATATATTTCCATTTATATTCCATAGTTACATGAGATCACACATATATAAGTCCATAAAAACAAATACAAAAATACAAAAAACCAAAGATGCAAGGCAGTTTTAGGGAATGACATTCACAGATTGAGAAGAAGGGCCTGGAAATTTTCAGATAGAAGAGATTATTTTTGCACTTGAGATCAATTTTGAAGGCAAGTAGGGATTGTAAATGGCATATGCAGAGAGGTTTCAATTAGCCTGAATAACAAATCCCATGGAGTAATCACATATATTTGAGTTCTTGCTGTTTGAAGTTATAATTATGGAAAATATGAAAATGGTTGCAACCTAATGAAAATATCCAGTATGAATTCAAATAATGTGACCCCCTTCATGAGTCCTAGATCTGTAAAATCTTCTTAGCTTGCCTCCTTCCTTCTATCCTTCCTTCCTTTCTTCTTTTGTCAAAAATTTATGAAGGGCCTACTACTGAACAGGAATAATGTGATGAGGCAATACAAAGAATCAGAAGGTATAGTCTTCATCCTTACATTGCTTATACTATAAGTAACACCTTTATTCCTTTTTGCAGAAAACTAATTACTTTTTCATTTCCTTCTCTTTTCTTGGATTCTTCAGTCTTCACCTTGTTTCACTTTCATTCTCTCTAGTTTGTGAGACCCAAGTATTCTGACATGTTGCCAGAACCCTTGTAGACATTTTATTAATGACGTCTACTGAGATTGTCCTATAACCCCAAATCTCCAATCATCAAGACCATCCTTTCTTTTATAATCGGAGTTCTGGACACTGTAAAAGCAGTGAATTCTCAAGAAATGAAGCGAGGTCTCATGGAAGCTACAGATTATAAGATAAGCAATCGCAAGTTAGAATGGTTCTTCAGGGGCCATAGTTCAACTCCCTCATTTATAGGTGGAAGCAGAGACCCCATGTTTTGTTGATGAAAAAAAAGAATAAAAGATACTGGTCCATAGTCACAGAGTTAGTGAGGAATATGACATGTCAAAAATTTTGATTTGTTGAATGAATTTGATGGGTTGCTTTCTTTATTTTAAAATTTGTTATATGAGATCATTTTCAGGAAGGAGGGGCACAGGAAAATCTGGACATACTAAAAGCAAAAATATCAATAAAGCTATTTTTAAAAGGGGATATAAAGTGTGGGAAAAGAATGTTGGGAAAATTATCAAGGGGAGTAAGATGATGGGATAATAATGATAACAAGAGTAGTATAATTGCCTGCATTCCAGAAGTATTTTAATCCCTATAAAACCAAATGCTTATAATAACTGTGAGATAGATAGTAAAGTATTAAATTATTATCACCTTGTCTTAGGGAAGGAAACTGAAGCTTACTGGAGAGATTTCTCCAATGAGATAAAACTACAAACTATCAGGGTTTTAAACAACAAACCCTATGCTCTTTACCCCAGAGTTTCTGAGGTTACAAGGAGACAAATAATAAAGATGTCCAGATGGGCAGCAATGGAAGCTCTCCTTCATTCTTAATCTATTTGAACAAAATGGAGGCTTAAATATTTTTTTTTTAATTTAACAGGGAATATTATTATGTCCTATTCAAATTTTGCATGATAGAAAGGTTCAAACAGTGAGTAAATCTCAACTGATCCTGGAAGATTTGGAATTTTATCCTATGGCTTGAAGTTCTGATGAATATATACTTTAGTATATATATATATATATATATATATATATATATATATATACATATATATATGTATATATATATATATATATATGATAGCTATGAATTAAATGATCTTCACTCATAGGTACCCAATTTCTGAATTGTTTCATTCTAGTCTCTGAAAATGGATTATTAATCTGATGATCTAGATTCAAATTTGGACCTTTCCCTTGAGCTGAGTCATCTTAAACAATTCATCTAAGCTCTCAATTTTTGTAATGAAGATCTTCATTTACAATTACTTGTACCTCTTAAACGATTGAAGGATAGTCACAGATTTAAAGCCAGAAGAAAACTAAGAGATAGATAGACTACCTCTTCCCTCTCTTGTCCTCTACTCTCCAGCTTAGGCTCCTCTAAATGTGCAAGATGAGTTAATACAAGAGGCAGTAGTATTATTGTAGAATTACTCAAACAGAATAACTGCGCAAAGTCTTTGATATACATTATTCTGTTATTTTTAACTAAGACACAGTCATGAGACTTTAATATAATGGCATGGAGTTTCATTTTATCCTTATAGAACTGTGAGGCAGATCCTATTATTATCAACCTTTTACAGATGAGAAAACTGAGACAGAGAGATTAAGCAAATTAAGTATAATTATACAACTAGTGTCAGAGATAATACTCAGATTCAGTTTTTCTTGGTTTTAAGTCCAGCATTCTCATCTGATGCTCTGGCTGGTTGGGGTTACTATATTCTGCTATTAAACAGTAATATGTTATTTCTATGCAAAGACATATAGGGCAGTTTGGTCACATTGTGGATAGAACATCAGTTCTGCAGTCAGGAACATTGGAGTACAGAGCCAGTCTCAGACACTTAGTAGCTGTGTTACCCTGGGCAAGTCACAGCCTCAGTTTCCACATCTGTAAACTGACTGGAGAAGGAAAAGGCAAGCCACTCCAGTATCTTTGCCAAAAAAAAAAACCCACTTGAGTGCATAGAGTCAGACAGAGCTGAAAGAGGTGAAAAAAATACATAGTAAAAATAACACAATATATCACCCTGCAACTGCCCCCAGATTTCAAGCCCACAGTCTTTCCCAAAGACCCAGTGGTATCTGGAGAGTACATAGAATATTCCATGTCCAGGGGTCTTAGCAAATGACTAGTTCAATTGACTTATCAAGACCCTCCTAACTCCCACCCTTTACCCTAGCAACAGCCAACAATACAACATGGCTTGCAACTAATATATCAATCAATTGAATAATCAAGATTTTTGGACTCAAAACCTCTGTCCTTTCTCTTCAATACAAGGCAGAAGAAGAGTCCATCCCTAGTATCCCCTGCAATCCTTTTAGCTGCTACTGTTCTCCTGGCATTGTCCCTGGTAGAAACCCTCCCAACCTTTCTTTTAAAATTCATTGTAGCTAGCTTACTTTGTTTATATATTGTATAATATAATGGAAAGTATGAAAGACTCAGTCAGACCACCATGTTTTAAATCTCAGTCTTATTTCTTCACTCCTTCCTGACCTTGAACAAGTCATTGAATATCTTGTAGTTACCATTTTCTCATCTGTCCAATGAGGGGATAAAAAGATCTTCTCTAAGGTCCCATCTTATTCCTACTCTACACTGATATGTTTTTGTGATTCTAAATGGTAGTGGACCAAATTACAGACACCACGGAGGAGAGCCTGCTGACATTTCACCTTGTCTGATCTTTTGGCTTAGATGTCACTGACATGCTTCATCATTTGCTTTGGTCCACTTCTCTCACTTCCATACCATGCTAACGACCCATCACTCCGTGTGAAGGGGACAGAACAGATGGAGTGGTGGGGGGGGGTATTGGGAGGGGCATCCTTGAGCATTTAGGCCAATAAGGAATATACTCATCCATTTCAATAAAAATTTATAAAAAGCATATGGTACATCAAGAAACACCCATAAAGACTCAATTTCACAGTTAATGAATACATACTTATAGTTAATCACCTGTTTTAATGGGAATATTTCTATTTGCCCTGAGGCATCAGAATCTTTCAAGCAGGTACCTGCTAATAAATCTTAGATTCGTTGAAAAGCCAGATCTTATTAAAAACCTGTGATCTGTCTCATCAGAAATATGCAAAACCAGGTTGAGCATTAGTCTTTCCCATTTTTGAACTCCTGGAGACTAATTTCATTTTCTATGTAGGGTAAATAGCCTTATTACATATTCTTTAGAAAAAAAGAAACTCTAACAGGCCTTCAAATGAGGCCAGAAAGCAAGGAAAAAAGCAGCAGTTAACAGAAAATAATCCACCCGATTGATTTTTATTGTGATTTCAAAAAAAAGGTATCTATAAACACAACCCTCCCATTCCCCCTCCTAACACACACACACACACACACACACACAAACACACACACACACACACACACACACACACACACACACACACACACACACACACACACACACTCCCAAGGCTAGTTAGAGTTATATTTGGAGGACAAGAGACAGACAGAAGAAGTCTTCTGTAGAGGTTCAGTACCAGCTAGTTAACCTTTTTATAAGACTTTTAAGGTCTGCAATCTGCTATCTTTGCTATTTTGTTGCATCCTCTAAACAACCTTGGTAGATGAAGTAGCTGAGGCTAAGAAAGAATCAATGATTTGCTCAGATTTTCAGTTTACTAAGTATCCGATTTGAACTCATGTCTTCCTGATTTCACATTCAACACTATCTATACTTACTGTATTACTTAGATGCTTCCAATCACTTAAACTTTTATCCATCATGTCCCCACCTCATTGACTAAATCTTAGAACCAGGGCTGAAATAGAAAGTGTGGGGGATCAGGAGGGAGTACTGACAAAGTTTATTGGCAGAAAAATGAAGGGAAATTTGAATACAATGTAATTCATTCCATTAAATGTAGTCCAGTCCAGTTTAATTCAATCTAATAGTATATAACATTATACAAAACAACACAAGAAAAGACAACAGGAGATATGTGTGTGTGTGTGTTTGTGTAATTCATTTATTGAGCATTTATATGACCAATACTTCTTTGAGTTTTGTGAGAGATACAGTTTAGGTTAGACATGGTCTCTGCCCTCAAAAAGTTTATAGGTTAGTAATTTATTCAAATTTCCTAAAATAGAAATGATTCAATACATTTAGAATTTGAGAGCACAATCGGGTCATTTTATAAACCTTTCCTAGAGTTCTACAATCCCATCCTGAGAGATAGTCATTGTCTCTAGCCAACACATAGACCCCTTCTAGATTCTATTTTGTTTCATGATTATTTGCTTCCCTGTGTTTATCTTTCCTGCTAGACTGCTCTGTGAGTTGAGGGAAACTGTGATATTCATCTTTGTTCTCCTCTAGCCTAGGAAACTCCTTGGTAAATCATAACAAATCATTTATTTGATTTATAAAGTGTTTGGTGTAAAGGAGTCGTCCCTCCCCACAAAGGAATTGTGAGGACATGTATTAAGAAAGAACTAGAATGACTTAGGAGTAAAGAGTGGAGGAATTAACAACAAAGGAATTCTAACAACCTTGGTGTTTATCTTTATCTCCTTTGCTTATGAACAGTGTCTCTGAAAGTAGCTTCACCCTTAACTGGTAAATGTAATTCAGTAAAATGTTAGCTTGGGGGAGAAGGGAGAGAGAATCTGACAGAACAGACTGATATTAGGCTTGCAGTTCACTGAAACTTCCTGATCTTCTCCCCCACCCCCACCCCATCCCAGTTTCTATAATTTAGTAATACTAGACTCATTTATTCTGAAATTTATCTTTTGAAATCAATTGTTACCTATATACCCCTGGTAAAGATGACCTCTAAGAGCCTCAGTTTCCGCAACTGTAAAATTGGAGAACAGTCCACTTGATCTTGTTGGTTCTAAAGCCCATAAAACTATGAATAATGTTATATTTATATCTATTAAATTTTATTATGTTAGATTTTTTTCCTCTCATTCTAACCTATTATGATTCTTTGGCATTCTAACTCTTATCTAACTTACGTTAGCTGTTTTTCCAGCTATAAATCACATTTGAAAAAGATATCATTCAAGACTTCATACAAATCACTAGTAAATATGATGCCAGCTGGAGGTGAATGTTGCTGAGGTTTGCGAAAGACCACAGAGGGTGGAAAGGATTTGCATAACTCTTTGACCCAGAAGTGTGAGGGCATAAATTTTATTTCAGGTGTTAGTGCAAAAGGTTAAAGTAATAGAAAGAAATTTTGCAAGGCAAAGAAGGAAGACAGTTGCCATGGCAGCAACCAGGCTGAATCAGCCCCATCAGAAAGAAAAGAAGAACTTTGTAAAAGCATGGAAGAATTGTGGAAGGAACTGGGGTGGAACTGAGGTGTGAGGGAGGAGTTAGGGCAGAGCTGGGGAGGACTGAAGGTGCTGCTAGGGAAGGATTATACAGTGACTAACACAAGATATAAGGCAGTGTCCATAGTACACATCTGAAGGAGTTGACTGACTTTTGTTCAGAATCAGAATTCAGGTCCATAATTTAGCTGGTATTTATGTGTCCAAAGGAATTTACTGTGCCTTAATGTCTCTTCCTCTTGAGATAACTTGGAGACACCAGTGTTAGATTTTAAGATATCAAGCTGGTAGCTTAATGTCTAGCTAACAAGATACATGGGCCGGGAAATATCAGAGTGCCTTTGATAAGAATATATATGTGATTGATATCTTGCTATCTGGGGTGGTTGCCTTGTTAGTAAAAGGCCCACACAGAAGTGAAAGGATTATAACAATAAAAAAGGAAAGGATTACAATATTTGTCTGAATTACAATATTTGTCTCTAATTTAGAAGAGAAAAACATTGCAATCTTTCTTGCTCAATGTTCCCCTGTTTCAGATTTTGCTCTCCAAGATATAACATTGACTTATTAATGCTTATTTTGAGATCTAATCATTAAATCCCAGTTAAGTGTGAATCTAACTACACTTTCATCTAGTCATATCTTTTATCTTGTACAAAATGATATCAACATAAGTTGGTTTTGATTGTTTGCTTTTTTATTTAATTTTTTTTCCAGAGAATAAAGGCAATGGATTGAATTTTGGCCTTGGAATCAATAACAAGACAAGTTTGAATTTTGATTCAGATGCTTTCTAGCTAAATAATCTTGGCAAGTCATTTTAGCTCTTTCACATTCAGTTTCCTTTTCCATAAAATGAAGATAAAAGTGGCACTTATCCTCCTAAGCTTATTGTTAGGATCAAAGGAAATAACATATGTAAAGAGATTTGTAAGTCTTAAAGTACTATAGAAATGTAATAATAATAATAATAATAATAATAATAATAATAATGTTATCATATAATATTTTAATGTATAATTATTCATTTATAATATATAATGTCATGTGCAATTATTAATTTATAATTATATATGTATTATATAATGTATGATATAATTATGTAATATAATTATTGATTTATAATATATAATTATTATAACATTATATATTATATGGCATAATGTAATATAAATATTATAACATATATATTATAACATTAAAATACTTTGTTTTTTATTCCATATATACATAATATATAACTTACTAGATTCTACGTTCTTTGAGATCAGGGACAGGTATAGGCTCTTATAATGTCTATTGATTGGTTTAAAATTCCCTTCATCCCAAATAATCTCTGGGATTATTTGGGCCACACCTGTGATTTCATTGGCGTAATGAGTCCTTGGGGAGGAATTCCCCTTACTAGTGTAGATCAGCAACTTCTGTGCAACTTAAGAATCTTAAAGAAGTTGTATGACTGAAATATTCAACTTCCTCAATGTGTCTCAAGGGTCTAGAAAAATAAAACTCATTACAGTTTGGTTTAAAAAAATGCTGCATAGGCATCTTTGCTTGAAAGATTGAGAAATGTTTATATTCATATTTCCACATTGCAAATGCATTTCAAAGGACTATTTTAATAGTACAGTTTTTGTAGTATTTTACATTGATTTTATATTAGGAAAGGAACTCTATTTGTCATTTTCTTACTATTGTGAGTTTACATGAAAGGAAACTCCTTCAATCAGGACTGGAATACACCTTTTTCTTCAATTTACATTCATATACAGCTGCCTAGAATTTGAGAAGTAAGTGATTTGCCTGAGATCATAGAATCAATGTGTTAGAGGAGAAACTTGAAGTCAGGTTTTCCTGGCTTCCAAGATAACTTGCTATTGACTATACTTCTGCTTTTAGATGATACATGAAAAAGTCAAAATTTGATAAATAGTGTTTTCATGGCAGCAATGTTCCAGTTAATCTTTGGGAACACTGAGAAGGGGTTTGCAGCATTTGGGACTTGGAGATATGTGGTACAATGCAAAATAAACCTAACTGAAAAAAAAAAGGAAGTCTCGTTTCTTATTAGGTTTTGTTTTCCATAAAATCCCTGGAAAGAATCTGTTTCATGACTGCACTTTTTAAATTAAAAAGTCAAAGCATTGCTAATTCATGGTATAATTAATAGATTTTAATTCTTTTGATTAGTTATACAATGAGCTTGGAATGAGTTTGTTAAACATTGATAATAAGCTAAATTTTTCAGCCATGTCTTTGGAAGCTTGAGATGAGCATGAAACAAAGATGACGAATTTCCATTCAGTCAGTCGGAAAAATATTTCTACTGAGCTTAGGGACTTTGTTAGTTCAGCTTTTCAGTCAAACATGGACAGCCTGGATGCCCCTAAAATGGTACATTTTGGAAATTATGATGCAGATGCTTTTTATTTTTCAATGAAAAATCATATTAACTTTTGTGCTTATGGAAAAGATGTTTTAAAGATCTCTTTATTGAACTGGTTTTTCACCAGCTGAGTGAAAGGTCACAGCTTTAGAGCTCACAGTTCTCCTAGTATATATATTCATGTACCTGAGTAAACTGAGTCTCTTGGGAATTTAATGACTTTTTATTTTATAAGTGGGAGAGCTAAAATCTGAGTTCATTTGTTCTGATTCCAAATCTAGCATTTTTTCACACTATGCCAGTAGAGTGTGCAAAAATCATTCAAAATTATTTGTCAGTTACACATGAAAACATACATTTATGCAATGCTTGTCTCACAAGGCCCCTGTGATTTAGGCACTGCAGTTGTTATTACCATTTTCATTTTACAGACAAGGAAACAGGCTCACAGAGGTATACTGATCTCCTCATTGTCACATAGCCAGTACGTATTAATATGGGATTTTGAACCCAAACTTTTAAAGCCCTTTGATCTTTCTACTGCACCTTCAATCTTCCTTATATCAATATGAAAATGTGGATGTGAAATGTGGATGAATGAATGAAACTGTGGCTATCTATCCTACAGCCACCAACTTTTGGTTGATCCAGAGTTATAGAATAAGTCTCAAAATAATTTCAAATGATTTCCATGATCTCAATAGGAAATCTCTTGTCTCGAAAAGACAAAAAATGTATGTGACCCTTTTCATATTGGATCAAAAATGATATAAAGTCATAGACAAGAAGAAATTAGGTATTCAAGGATCCTTATTGATAAGAGTGAGCAATGATTTAAAAAATCTTAGCTCCATATTCTTTTGGCTTATTTGTTTTATATCAGCACATAATTTTCAAGCTTACCCCTTTCATCTAATGGTTCTTGCTGTTGCTATTTTTGTTGTTAATACTGTCATTGTTACTGTTTATGATGATGTTTGTCCTTCATTCTGGAAGAGCCCCATGAAAACATGGATGTGATACCATGACATGCACATTAATTAGATTTAAGTGAGGGAGGTTTATGCAAAGTAGCCAATTTAGTTTCTCCTTTGGAGCCATGTGAATCCAGGGACCAGATATCTATGAGCATGATTGGAAATAGCAATGTAATGTAGTTATCTATCTAATCAATTCTAGTTGTTATGAAGTCAATATTTTTTCAAAATTTCCTCATCTATAGTTGATGTAAAGAGGAAGTTTCTCAATTATGAATATTTGGTGTTTTGTTGTATTGTTCAATTTAATACAGGAATAGCAAACTCAAACCAAAAATTTGGTTATGGTAGCACAGTGACTTAGGAAACCACAAATTAAAATTATATATGTCATATTGCATATTGTATTGATTTTGTTAAATATATAATAATTACCTTCAAATCTATTTCAGGCTGTTCTCAAGAGTTTTTCAGACTGCATGTACCCATGAGTTTGACTATTGCTGGCTCTGAAAAACCTATCTTCTGTGGCCCTAGATAACAAACATTGCTTTTGCCACACTCAAAATCTGTCCAACTTGGTAGAAGCTGAAAGAGTTTGTTCTACAGCAATCTAATATTTGAGATTTCAGGATGAATTTCATATTATCAAGATTCTCATGGTTTTCAAGAGAACAAAAATAATTGCTGACTACATTACTCAATAAACATTAGGTAGTTAGTATATGTAAAGTATTCAGGCAATAGGAAATAAAAGATAAAAGCAAACCATAAAAGTGACTTTTACCACTCATCACCAATTTAGTGGCTTTTCACTACATATTTGTCTCTCTTCTGTCTCTCTTTCTGTCCATCTGTCTCTTTCTCTGTGTGTCTATCTGTGTCTTTATGTCTCTCTGTCTACATATCTCTCTTTCTCTGTTTCTGTCTTTGTCTCCCTCTTCCCCTTCTCTCTATCTCTGCATTTCTCTCTCATTATATGTGCCTTTCTATTTGTCTCTGTCTCTTTCTCTCTTGATTTAGAACTCTTACTAGGTTTAGTTTTTCTCTTTAGTTAGTGTAGTGTCCCAAAGAACATCAATTCTTCCTTTTCAGAATGGAGAGGATTGCTAAGTATATTACAGTGCAATGCCTATTCTTTCTGATTAAGTTTAAGTGTAACTCTGGGATCAAGCCTGGATGATTTGTATCAGACTCTCCTTATTAGCAAAGAAGATGATGACTCAGTATTACATAAGTAGCTAAAAAGGCGATTAGATTCTTCAGGAATAGTAATAGTTTAAACATGGAAGCCTGGACATTGAAATACTGAAGAAAGGATTTGTATGTCCTAGGTGGACAATATATCTTATATTAGCACCAACCCTATCCCCAGTAGAAATGTTAGTTCCTTGTGGACAGCACCTGTTTTTGTTGTTGTTTTGTTTTTCCATTTTTTCTCTAGTCCTACCATAAGAGAGTTCACATAGAAGGCACTAAATAAATTTTTGGTGAAACTATTGATGAATGGAATAAAGTACCTAAAAAAATCATCAGTGGCACTCTTTGTTGCCTCTTAGGCAGGATAGAAAAATTGGTGAAATAATGTCTTTTACATATTTGAAGATCTTCCAAAATGAATGTTATTACAAGTGTATACTGTACTTCCATGTAAGCATCATAGTGATTGCTTGTAGATACCATTTAGGGCATTATTTGCACATTTCTTATTAGAAATCTGTATATATTGTATATGCATATGTATGTATATAAATAATATGTTTGTGCTTCTTATTAGAAATGTAAGTATATATGCACATTCATATTTACGTTTCTAAATTAGAATTTGATGTAGGCATGTCACACATGTGTTTCTTATTAGAAATGTACATACATGTATGTATATTTGAATGTGTATATACAGATTTGTGTTTATGTATGTGCTTCTTAATAGATATAGACATATATCTGCATATATGTAGATGTCTAGATATATGGCCACACATACATTTCTAATAAGAAGCATCAAGATAATGATGAATTTCTTAAATGTGAATCAAATTGGCAATAATGCTACTATGATTTATAAAGTATCTACCAAGATTTCCTAACTATATACATTATTCATTTAAAACACTTTGCATATTACAAAAAGTAGTCAGGAGCCAATGATTTATAAGCTTTCAACAATCTTTTCTATCATTCAAATGCTAATGATTTTTGCTAAATGCTACTGTGAAGATTCTTTGAAGAAGAAACCTATAGAAAAGCACCCCTTTCTCAAAGTCTAAATCAAAATATCAATGCAGAAAAGTCAGGAGCTGTTTAAAAACAACAACAAAATATTTAAAAGATTGACTCAGATTTGAAGAAAGTAATGCATGAATTTAATATATGGATATTTATATGTGTATGCAAATACTACTTATGAAGCATGCATAGATACTGTCAAATAGAAATCCACATATATACTCAGAATATGTATATACAAAGCAACCTACATGTATGTGTGTGTGTCTTTATGTATCTACAAATATAATGCAATATTCAAAGTTATGCACATACATTATCCTATGTATACACATATAAACACAGCAAAATAAAACTCTCCTGATTAACCTCCTTAACAAGATAGTGAACCCATTAGAATTAGTTTAGAGTGAATAGTCTGAAAGGAGTCTCAGTTTACTGGCCAGAAGCCCCTATATTTCTCTACAAACTCAAGCTATTCACGGAGAGTTGATGTTTCTGTCAAAGAGCAATCTCTTTGCTCAGTAGACTATTCTATGTCTGACACCTGTATGGGACATGTGAACAAGAATTTTAATTGTGGCCTTTGTTATTGACTTGCATAGGTTTATTATTGGGTGTTTCTATGCAAAGTTGGCAAAAACCAAGGCTATGCATGAGTTCCTTTTGAGATTAGTGGGCCAGCATACAACTTAATACAATAGAAGAGACTCTAACAGTTGCCAAGGATATTTGGTCATGCCAAGCTTCTACAACTCCCTGTAGGGCATATTGACACATTTGTCACTGCCTAAATCAATCAATGGCCATTGTTGCCTTGCTAGTTTGATTAATGGCAAGTCTACTCAATTCAAAAACACTGAAAATAGCCAAGTATTATAGGAAGATGAGATGGGGATGCATGCAGATGTATGCTTCATAGTCAAAAAGGGGTAACCCTACCGTAATTTCTCTTTAGCTATGAGACTTTTATATACTATGATAATGTGATTATATGGACTTATGGAAAACAAAAGGAAATACCAAATTTAACAATCCTTGAAAGCTGGAACAAATCATGGATACTATACACAATATAGTTAATTATTTCCCACAGAATAGAATGAAAGGCACAGTATACTTCTACACTCTATATGGGCCAAATGTTGAAATTCCTAGCTCAAATCGTGATCAAATCCAACCTTCTGTTGGAAATCTTAGGAAAATCATTCTATCTACAGTGGACAAAAAGAAGGAACTGGGTCCAATGATCTCAGATTTCTCTTCCAGCTCTAAATCTTTGATCCTATGAAAACACTATACTTCTAAAAGCAATATTGTTTTTGTGCTTGTTTCTTTGTTTTTTTTGTGACTGTTTCCTTATTTTACCAGCTGAAAGTGAAATAGTTAATAATAGGTTCAACCCTCGTTTCTGAGGTGAGGGGGTAAAAAGAGGACAACTGAGGCAGCATTCAACTCCCTTCCCCTTCCTGTGCCAAAACAAAATTGAGGATCAGTTAGCATTATAAATCTAGGGCAATGTGCCAGTTCTCTGATACTGGGGCCAGGAATCACACTTTCAAAGTTGTATGGAGAAAATTAAGCAAAGTACATTTAATTGGCCCATTACCCATAACCTTAGGCTGTGGCAGGAGGAAGGAATCCAAAAATAGTTTTGAGAAAGGTTGTTTCCAAGAGTACAATGCTGCAATAACCTTGTGCTGAGATATCTGGGTTCAACTTCACTCTATATTGAAAGTCAGACCCAATATGGGGAAGCTCCAAATATTTTATGGATAAGGGTAGGTCCTGTTTATGTGGCTCTCACTGGTATCCTCCTTTTGATATCACTGGCAGAAAGATACCATATATCAAGGACAGTGGAAAGTTACAACACATAAAAACACTGAAGGGATAATTTAAGAAGGATTGTGTCTAAGAAATAGACAAATTTTGAGACAGAGAAAAACTAGATTCCCTGCCTCCCACCAAAAAAATTCCCACAAGATTTATAATTCAATTCAATCTAACTTAATAGACATTTTTTTTGCCTTCCTACTAAATTCAAGGGACCTTACTAAACTTTGTGCAAAGGAAAGGATGGAAAATAGTCTCTATTCTTAAGGAATTTAAATTCTATAGAGGGATATGGTCAGTTTCATAACTAGATAGAATTTAATGAGAGTTTGCTTTCTTGGTAGATTTATAAAAAATGCCTATGTCATTTTTGATCAAAAGTTGTTGGTTTTTTAATTCATTTTGCCAAGATATTTAAAAGGCCACAGTTTCATTCTCAAACCAAGAGCAAAGTATTTTCCTCAATTTTCAATGAAAAGCAATATGAGCAAACATATATGTTAATTCAAAAAACCCTCCTCCTACCTCAGGGCTAGTGGGTACAGATGACATTTTAAGTCACAATAGCTTGCTTTAAGTTTAAAGTCTTACATCTGCATAGAAGTCTACCCTAATCTTCATAAATATACCACACTGATTTAAATAAAAATAGTTATCTGCCTTATTCCTTTCCCTACCAGCAGCAGAACCTAATATAAGCTTTCAGTTTACTTTCTATTAGGGGAATAGAAATAAGGTAATTTAAAATTAAAATAGTAATCTTCCCTCTGCCAACCCCAGGAACTTGCCAAGAGGTCCCATAATGCCAGAGTTTTTGTCATTTATTCGATATGTTTAAAACTCAATTCTTTCAGCAGACTAGAGAACACATTTTTCTTGATCTTGAAAAGAAAAAAAAAGCCTTATTGTCTATTAAAACTAGAAAGGATCTTAGAGATAATCTAACCATAAGATTATAATAATATAGATCTAGATCTAAAAGAAACTTCACGGTCAAAATATAACCTCTGCCCTCCATATATCTGAAAACTGAGACCAAGAGAAGTAAAAAAAAAAAATTCTTAAGATTCTAACTAGCAAGGGGCAGCTAGGTGGTGCAGTGGATAGAGCACTGGCCCTGGAGTCAGGAGTACCTGAGTTCAAATCTGGCCTCAGACACGCAATAATAATTACCTAGCTGTGTGACCTTGGGCAAGTCACTTAACCCCATTTCCCTGAAAAAAAAAAAGAATCAAAAAAAAGATTCTAAGTAGCAAAGTTATAGCTTTAACTTATGACAGCAAATTTGGTGATTTTTCAAAGAACATATTTTTTTTTTAGGTTTTTGCAAGGAAAATGGGGTTAAGTGGCTTGCCCAAGGCCACACAGCTAGGTAATTATTAAGTGTCTGAGACCAGATTTGAACCGAGGTACTCCTGACTCCAGGGCCAGTGCTCTATCCACTGCACCACCTAGCTGCCCCAAATTTGATGATTTTTTAAAAAAATTATACTATAGTACTATATTATATTATAGTATAATGTATTCTTTCAAAGATTCTGTGCTAGACCTGACTTGGGATCTAGCAAGCTTCAGGTCAATTTTTAAAATTTTATTTATTTATTGTCATCCACATGCATATGCATATTTCCAAGTTACAAAATTTCCCTCCACCCTCCCTTCCTACCCCCTCCAGCCCTTCAACTGGGAACAGTCAGGTTAACAATTTACATACATATTTTGATAAACATGCTTATAAATTAGTAATTTTGGGTATGAGTAATTAGAATTAAAGGATAGAGATACATGAAAGATAATCTTTATAAAGTGTTCATTAGATTTGGAAGGGTTGTTGTTGCTATTATTGTTGTTGTGTTTGTTTTGTTTTGTTTTGTTTTGTTTTTCTTCCTCTGGATGGAGATAATATTGTCCATAGCCAATCAAATACAGTTGTTTCAGGTCAGTTTTAAGACAGATATTAGGATATCTAACATAAAATCGCTAGAATTGAAAGTATGAGTCTCTGTGGGGAACAATACGAAGGATATACTGTTCTTCAGTCATCCTACTAGAAACTGGGCAAGGGAAAACAAAACTGGCATACCCTCAAGGAATATTTATTCAGATTATCTGCAGGATTCAAGAAATCCATTCCTTTGTTCTCTTTCTTCGAAACTCCCCCCATTTCTTGTCCTTCAGTTTTGTATTCTAATTAGTGTTTTGTGGTCTAGAGATTTCACCAGCATCTGATATTTTCAGTGAAGAGACTCCCTCTCATGATAGAAATAAATATCATTTCACAATTTAATCTTAGAAATGCGATTGAGACAATGATAGACTGAGATTCTTCTTAAAAACAAATAGAGGAGGGATTCCAACTCAACATTCCTGATTCTACATCTGCTACTCTTTTTTGTGAAATCTAGTTGTCACATCCAGAATATGCATAAAAATGTGAAAATTAAAACTAAATTCATAAGATGGAAGAAACATGGAAAAGGGTAAAAAACTTCATGAAATAACATCAGGGAAATAAAGCTAGAGTTCCCATTTACCAACCTTATCCCCATCCCATTCCATTAAATAGTCTCAACAATTTAAAAGAACCCCATAGCCTATAGCCTAACTCTAAAACCTCATTCCTGGTTTTCCCATTATTATTGACTCAATTTGAATTTTTCAGCCACTGGAGATAAATATGTGCTGGTTGGAGTGAGAAAAGAGAAAAATACAGTGTAGAATAGCCTTTGTTAGGGGAAAAAACAGAACTCAGGAGCTTATTTCTGAGGGAAAGGGGATAAGGAACATTGCAAGAGAAATTGAAGAAATTAGAATAGACAATGAGGAAGGAAACAAAATTATCTCTCTTTGCAGATGATATGTTGATATACTGAGAGAACTTTAGAGACTCAAACTAAAATTTTACTTGAAATAATTAACAACTTTAGCAAAGTTCCAGGGAATAAGATAAACGTATATAGATCATCAATATTTCTTTATCTGGCAAGAAATAGGAAGGGAAACTAAATATTTGGGAATACATATGCCATGACAATAATCAGAAGTTATATGAACATAATTACAAAACACTTTTCACACAAATAAAGTCAGATCTAAATAAAAGGAAAAATATTAGTTGTTCATGGATAGGCTGAGCCAAAATAATAAAAAGGGTAATTCTGCTTAAATTAATTTACTTCTTCAGTGTCATACCAAACTAACAAAAGTTATTTAATGGAGCTAGAAAAAATAATAACAAAATTCGCCTGAAAGTACATAAGGTCAATATCAAGAGAATTAATGAAAAATAAATGAATAAACAAACAAAAGAAGATGGTTTAGTAATACCAGGTCTCAAACTATATTATAAAGCAATAATTACCAAAACAATCTAGTACTGGTTAAGAAATAAAAGGGTGGATTGGTAAAAACAGATTAGGTATACAAGATAAAATTAAAAAAAAACATAGTAACCTGGTATTTAATAATCCCAGAGACATCAACTTTTGGGATAACAACTCACTATTTGGCAAAAACAGTGGGGAAAATTGGAAAAGCAAATGCAATATAGGTGTAGATCTTCATCTTATAAATTATAAGAAGTTAAGGTATAAAGGATGCATGGTTTAGACATAAAGGGGAACCCCATAAGCAAATTAGAACAAGAAATAGTCTATGTTCCAAATCTATAGGGAGAGAAAGAATTCATAATCAAAAAAGAGATAAAGAGTATGCAAAATATAAAATTACTAATTTTAAATGTATTAAATTGAAAAGCTTTTGTATGAAGACAAAGCAATCAACATTAGAAGGAAAACTTTAAATTAAGAAAGAATATTATTACTAGCATCTCTGATAAAGACCTCATTTCTCAAATATATAAAGTCAAATTTATAATAACACACGCCATCCTCCAAAAGATAAATGGTCAAAGAATAAAAACAGGCAGTTTTCAGAAGATGAAATTAAAGTTCTCTTTAATTATATGAAGAAGTGCTCCAAATAACTTTTGAACAGAAAAATGCAAATTAAAACAACTCTTAAGATACTACTTCACACTAACAGATTGTTTATATAGCAAAAAAGTAAAATGATAAATTGAGACACTAATGGTGGAGTTGTGAACTAACAAAACTATTCTGGAGAACGATCTTGAACTGTACTCAAAAGGCAACAAAATGAACATATCCTTTTGCCAGCAACATCAAAAATGGTCCGTTAAATAGTCAGTAAGAAAATAAAGCTATTATCTCTGAGATACTACCTCACACCTCTCAGACTGGCCAATATGACCAGAAAGGACAATGATCAGTGTTAGGAGGGATGCAGGAAATATGGGACACTAATACATTGTTGATAGAACTGTGAATTCATCCAACCTTTCTGGAGAGCAATTTGGAATTTTGCCCAAAGGGCAACAAAAATGTGCATACCCTTTGATCCAGCAATACCACTACTGGGTCTATACCCTGAAGAGATGACAAAAAAGGGCAAAAACATCATTTGTACAAAAATTTTCAGTGTAGCCCTGTTTGTGGTGGCAAAGAATTGGAAATTAAGTGAATGTCCTTCAATTGGGGAATGGCTTAACAAACTGTGGTATATGTATGTCTTGGAACATTATTGTTCTATTAGAAATCAGGAGGGATGGGAATTCAGGGAAGCCTGGAAGGATTTACATGAACTGATGCTGAGTGAGATAAGTAGAACCATAAGAACACTGTATACCCTAACAGCAACATGGGGGCAATGATCAACCTTGATGGACTTGCTCCTTCCATCAGTACAACTATCAGGGACAATTTGGGGCTATTTGTGATGGAGAATACCAGATGTATCCAGAGATAGAATTGTGGAGGTCGAACGAAAACCAAAGACTATTATCTTCAATTTAGTTGAATTATCTTACTATGTAATTTTCCTATCTCTTATACTTTATTTTTCTTCCTTAGGGATATGATTTCTCTTCCAGCACATTCAACTTAGATAAATGTATATCATGGAATCAATGTAAAGGCTAACAGAATCCCTTCTCTGGGGGGTGGAGGGAGGGAAGCAAGAATGGGGAGATAATTGTAAAACTCAAAATAAATAAAATCTTTCTAAAAAATAAGAAAACAAAGCTATTGTTCTTTGCAGATGATATGGATAATCCTAGAGAATTAAATAAAAACCTAGCTGTGATAACAATTTTTAAAAAGTTGTAGGATATAAAATAACCCCATAGAATCCATGAGTATTTACCAAAATATTATGAATAAAGTTCAACAATAAGAGATAGAAAAAGAAATTCCATTTAAAATACCTAAGGACAATATTAAAATTTTGGGTATCTATCTGTCAAGATAAGCCTAGGAAAAATAAAGAATACTATTCTAAAGTGCCTCTTACACAAATAAAGTCAGATCTAAACCAGTGAAGAAATATTAATTGCTCATGGTTATGCCAAGCCAATATAAAAAGTCAATTCTAGCTAAATCAAGTTACTTATTCAGTGCCATATCAGTTAAAAATTACTAAAACTTAATATTTAGAACTAGAAAAAAAAAAGAACAAAATGGATCTGGAAGAAGAAGAGGTCTAGAATATCAAAGAAATCAATCGAAAAAATGTGAAGGAAGGTTGCCTACCAGATCCCTAATTATATTATAAAGCAGTAATCATAAAAAAGCAATTTTGTATTGAATAAGAAATAAGCTGGTGGACCAGTGGAATAGATTAGTTAGGCAATCAGTAGTAATGGAAGATCATAATAATCTAGTGGGGTTTGGGTTTTTTTTTTTAGATTTTTCAAGGCAATGCGGTTAAGTGGCTTGCTCAAGGCCACATGGCTAGGTAATTACTAAGTGTTTGAGGTCAGATTTGAACCCAGGTACTCCTGACTCCGAGGCTGGTCGGTGTTCTATCCACTTAGCCACCTAGCCGCCCCCAATAATCTAGTGTTTTATGTGAACAATGGTCCAAATTTGGGGGAGAATAATTTACTATGTGAAAAATTGTTGTGAGAACTGGAAATTTCTTTAAATTAGAAAAAAAAAAGTTTACAGACAAGATTAAAAGGAAATCAGAAAACTGGGGGGGGATTTACAGCAATTTTTTTTCTGATAAATACCTCATTTCTCAAATTTGTATGGAGCAGAATCAATTTTATAAAAGGAGAAATTATTCCCCAGTTGTTAAATGGTCAAAGAATATCAACAGGTAGTTTTCCGAAGTCAAAGTTACCTGTAGTCATATAAAAATATTCTAAATTACTCTTCATTAGAGAAATGTAAATTAAAATAAATGTGAGAGGAGTAAGGGAGGGGTGAAATTAGGATACTAGACCTGTGGATGAAGTTATGAACTAATCTAGTCATATTAGACAACAATTTGGAACTATTTCCAAAGGAAAATCAAAGTTTACATACCCTTTATACATACCACTATTAAGTCTGTACCCAAAAGAAAATTATAAAAAAGAAAAATGCCTATATGTACAAAAATATTTATACTTAGCTCTTTTTATATGTCAAAGAATTGGAAACTGAGGGGATGTCCAGCACAATTGCTGAACAAGTTGTCATATATGATTGTGATGGACTTCAATTGGATTATAAGAAGTGATGAACTAAAAGCTTTTAGAAAAAAATCTAAAAACATCTTAAATGAAATGATACAAAGTGTGAAGAACCATAAGAACATTGTACAATTTTGTACAAAGTTCAACTGTGAATGACTTAGCTTATCTCAGCAAAACAAAGCTCTAAAAAAAAACTGAAAGACTTAACTTGAAAATACTATTCACCTCCAGATAAAAAACTGATGGATTCTGAATGCAAACTAAATCATTCTTTTTATAAACATTATTTCTTCTTGAGTTTTTTTTTTTGTTTTGGAGTTATTCGAGGTTTGTGTTTTCTTTCACAATCAGACTAATATGGAAATATTTTTTACATGATTACATACAACTAATGTATATCAAACTGTTTTCCTTCTCAATGAAAAGACAAAGGAAGGAGGAAGACAATTTAAAACCATCTTTAAAAAATGTAAAATCATTTTATTTATTAGGGAAAAATAAAATATTAAAAATACAATATTGCCAAAATATGTTTCTATAGTTTATTCTTAATAGGGAATTGACTGAACTCTCAAGCTTCCCTCTCCTAAGTAATGTAGCTGAAATTGCCCTGCCTTGGAAATCTCTGCAGTAGTATGGGGGAGATTATACAAAAAAAAAAAAAAGAATTGTGCAAACCCATTAAAACAGGAAGAAAATGTTTTAAAAACAAAATTCGTGTGCAAAAGTCTGGATATACATCTTCTTCCAAAATAAATACAGCTAACAACTAGATTCATAATTAGAAAAGGAAAAAATGAGTAAGACAAAAGCATTAGTCCATAATACACTGAATGTTTGTCTTATAGCATATATATGAAAGAAAAATAAAAATTCCAGATTACAAGGAAATTCTAAAGATTTCCCAACAATCAACAGCATGGAAACTGAAAAAGACTCAAAAATGAACAAAATCTCTGAAGGAAAATATGAAGATGGGAAATATGTAAAAGACTAACAAGAAATTAAAAAATAAGTACATAATGAGAAATTTGTCATCAAAGCAAAGATTCTGAAAAAAGTAAAAAGAAAATCACAGACTTGCAATGACAGAAGAGAAGTAAAAGAAGCTAACTTTGAAAGAATGTATAAATCCTTTACAAGGTAAAACTATTTTTGGCATTGTTTATTCAGAAATAATTTAAGGTTTATAAGCATTCTGGAAGCACAAGACAAGTTAAAAACTCTGAATGCCATACTTTAGGAAACAATATAAGAAAATAACCAAGAACTTTTTGTTATAAATAGCAAAGTATCAAATTGAATTTGAGATTGCTACTGAATGGGTGAAGAGGCAAATGTGAAATCCTCAAGTGTATTTATGGCTTCAATTTTGTGATTTGAATACCACACAATAAATTTTACAAGTAAATAGGAAAAGAGCTTTTATGTATGAGGAAATATCAGAGCAATTTGGAATTCTCCTGTAAATATGAAAAATCTGAGAAAAGACTAGAATAGGATATTTCAAAAGAGGAAGGAAATTTAGGTCCATATTGTTGACTTGAAACAAAGGGACAAAATATAATGCATAGAAATAAATGAATGAAAATGCAAACCTTTCAAAGACAAGCATTATTTGATTATACAATTATATAAAATGAAACTGTGGCAAAATGGATAAGAATATAAATCCCCAAAATATGTTGCCAACCAGAAATGTATCTAACATAAGAAGATATGATAATAATAGAGAATTAAATGTAATTTAACATGGATCAAAATATCAAGGAAACATGAGTTTCAATCACACTACCAAACAATTCAAAAAAAATTCCTTATCAATAGAGATAAATGATAGAGGAAAAAAAAGGAAAATATTTTAGGCTCAGGATAGCAAAAATTAATAGTAACACTAAATATTATATATATATCCAAATTATATATTCAACAAATACAAGCAATCTAAATTTATAAATAACAAGTTAATATAATAAATAATAATATCAAAAATATAATAATCGAAGGAAACTTCATCTTCTTTATAATAACACTGACAGGTTATTTTTCATGAATTCTTCTCTGTGCTAGGTTATTCCTTTTTTATTTCTTTTTGTGGTGATTTGATTTCCCCCTCTGTCAATTTTTGTTAGCATTTTCAAAAAAATCATGATTTCCATTATTTTTTCCTTCTTAATTTTCATCTTATTAATGATAATGACCACAGGTGATATTGGGGATTTTATTAAAGTGATTCTCATAAGGAAATTATCTCTGAAAGGTCAAAAAATTAATAAAATATTTTAAAGTTGTTATAATAAGTTATGAAACATGCAAATATAATTAGAAATTTTATTTAAACAAGCAATGAAGACACATGGTTCAAGGTTGAGGCTTTTTTTTTACTTTAGCAGATTAGTTTTAAGAGAATAATATTACTGGAGATATCTTATAGATCTAGGAAAAATAACAAAATTCATGTGAAGAAATGAAAATGAAAAACTATAACTTCAAGAAAAATGATGAAAAATGTGGCAAGGAAGAGAAAGAGTTCACACTAACTTATACATACATAGTAACCAAATTTATGGCTTTCATTTAAAAAAATGGAATGGTGGATTAGGAGAAAATTTTGTTCAGTCACTTTATTTGTGTCTGGTTCTTCATGATCTTGCTTGCAGTTTACTTGGTAAAGGTACTAGAATAATTTGCTTTTTCCTTTTCTAGTTCATCTTCCTAATAACGAAACTAAGTAGAACAAAGATAGTGGTTTTATACAGGCCATATTTCAACTCCACAAGATGAATCTTCCTGATTTCAGTTTCAGCACTCTATCCACAGTGTCACTTAGCCAGTCTAAAAAGGAAAAACAAAACAACAACAAAAAAACCCACCCCAATAGTTTGTTGTTCATTCCTGTCCAACACTTTGTGAATTCATTTGGGTAGTATTTTGTTTTGTTTTGTTTTGTTTTTTGACAAAGATACTGATGTGGCTTGCTATTCCCTTCTTTGGTTCATTTTATAGAAGAAGAAACTGAGGAAAGAAATATTAAATGACTTGATGAAGATTCCAAATTTAGTTGTGTCTGAGACTGCATTTAAACTCCAGTCTTCTTGATGCCAGGCCCATTTTTTTTTAATCTACTGCACTATCTAAATACCCTAGAAAATACTTAACAGGCTAGAATCAGAAACAACCAACTCAATAACTGCCAGGAATTCATACACACACACACACACACACACACTACTATATATATATATATATATATATATATATATATATATATATATATACATATATATATATATGTAAAAACTCATATATATGTAAAAACTCATATATATCTGTGTGCATATGTATGTATGTGTATATATATATATATATATATATATATACATGTTTGTAGATAGAAGGATAGTGGCATTTACACATGCATATAACATATATAGTTATAGATATAAATGTCCTAAATGGATGTGACCAAAATGAATAAGATCATATTATTTTTAAAAATAAATAGAGGAAAAAAAATCAATCGTATCTTTCACAACTATAGTTAAAAATGAATAAAAATTAAAAAAAAAGCAGCCTATGGATTCCATGCTGTTCAACTTGCTTTCTACCTTTCTTATATTCTCCACTATATATTAAAATGCTTTAATGATACTCTTTACGTTTCCCTTTCTTCTTTCAACCTTATCCCTAATTTTCCTTCTTCCACTCTCACCTATTGAGAAAGAAAGAGAAAATTAGAAAAAATGCATGCATCATAAACATTCAAAATTAAGTATAACAATTCATGTGTTCAAAATATATATATTATTCATTTATATCTGAAGAAGATGTTTCATTTCCAGTCTTCTGGTTAGTTATTACACTGAACAGAATGCTAAGACTTTGGTTTCCTTTTTAATAATGGTGCCACTATAGAAATCGATCTTGTTTGAAAATTCACTCTCTGAAGTGAAATCTTCCAAAAATTCTTTAAATTCAAAATCAGACAATTCATATATGATATTATACAAGATATAATAAATATTTTCAAATGTATGGAATTATTCCTTCAAGAACACAATCTTTAAGACTAGAATAGAAAGATAATTTAAATTGTGGAACATCTTTGCAAAAACAAACAGAAGAAAAACCAAGTTATGATAGGAACCAGAGACCCAAGTTAGAGGGAATTAACAGAAATATATTCTCTAAGAGTTAAATGGTCAAAATATATGCACAGTTGTCAAAAGAATTTCTAATTCTTAATAACTAATAAAAGATTACTCCAAATCACAAAATAATAAGAGAAATGAAAATTAAAAGCAAAGTGAGATAATATGTGAAATTCAGAAAACTGACAAATTCCATAGTACTTGCAATATGTCAAAATATCAAAATATTTAATGCTGGTGGGTCTGATATCTTCATAAAAGCAGAATAAGTGAGATCATGGTGACTGTTAAGCTATACTCTCATGGTGATCAGTTACCTAACAAACTCAAAAATCAGAAGATATGCAGTTACTGCCAAAAAAAGTAATTTAATTTCTGGAGGTGTAATGGCAAAGGGAGCACATGCATTGGGATTTGATAAACAAACTGGTCACACTGCTGCTCCATAAGGTCACATAAGAAAGACAAGATTGATGAAGGTTTGAACTTCATTAGGACTTGGAGAAGGTAGAAAAGGACTTATAGTAAATAGGGGAAGTGATACAATTTTAACATTCTACACTTGTTTTCAACAACACTCCATTGAAAATCTTTTTTCTTGCCTCTTTCACATAAGATATCTTAGGCCATTCTACCTCTCCTTTCTCTTTCTCCCAATCCATTCCTTTCTTGTGCATTGATTCCATCTTTATAATATATTATACCTTCATATTTAGCACCCTCCTGTGCCTTGTTTTATATGCCCCTTTTAATTGCCCTAATAAATGAGAAAGTTCATATAAATTATCAGCATCATCTTCCCATGCAGGAATTTAAGCAGTCCAACATAAGCGAATCCTTCTTTATTTGTTCTTCCCATTCACCCTCTCTATACTTCACCTGAGTGCTGTACTCAAAGAGCATACTTTCCAGTCAGCTCTGGTTGTTTCAACAGGAAAGTTTGAACATTAAATGTTCATCTTTTCCCTTGAAAGAATATGTTTAGTTTTGATGAGTAGTTGATTCTTGGTTGTAATTCAATCTCTTTTGCCTTCTGGAATGTCATATTGCAAGTCCTATGAGCCCTATGTAGATGCTGCTAAATCCTATGTAATTCTTTGTGTAGATCCATAATATTTGAATTGTTTCTTTTGGGCTGCTTGTAATATTTTCTCTTTGACTTGGTTGTGCTAGAATTTGGCTATAATATTCCTAGAAATTTTTATTTTAGATTTCTTTCAGGAGGTGATCAGTGGATTCATTCAATTCCTTTTTTTTCCCCTTCACTTCTAGGATATTGGCAATTTTTCTGGAGAGTTTTTATTAGCTGTTCTTTTTCACAAGGCATTGGATTTGTGACTTGCCCAAGGTCATGCACCTAGGTAATCATTATATGTCTGAGACCAGAATTGAATTTATGTTCTCCTGACTCCAGGGTTGGTACACTATCTACTGTGCCACCTAGCCACCCCATGAGAATTTTTGAAAAATGAAATCAAGACTATTTTTCTGGTATTGACTTTCAGGTAACTCAATAATTGTTAAATTATCTCTCCTGTATCTGTTTTCCAGGTCAGTTATATTTCCAATGAGATATTTCACATTTTCTTCTAGTTTTTCATTCTTTTGGTTATATTTCATTGCTTCTTGATTTATCACAAAGTCATCAGTTTCCCTTAGCTTCATTCTCCATTTGAAGGAGTGATTTTCTTCAGAGAACTTTCTTATCTCCTTTTCCTGCTGTCCAGTACTCCTTTTAAAAGCATTTTTCTCCTCATTTAAGTTTTGGACTCCTTTTTCCATCTGACTTAAACTGGTTTTAACATGTTATTTTCTTCAGTATTTTTTAGTAATTCTGTCACCAAGCTGCTGATTTGGATTTGATGATTTTCATTGTTTTCCTTTATCACTTTCATTTCTCTTCCCATTTTTTCCTCTACCTCCCTTAAGATTTTTAAAAATCTTTTCTGAATTCCTTAATAGTATGAGACCCATTCCTATTTTTCTTGGAGTCTTTGGATAGAAGCTTTGACTTTGTCATTTTCTGAGTGTGAATTGATCCTTCATTGGACCAAAATAACTGTCTATGGTCAGATTCTTTTTCTTCTGTTGTTTGCTCATTTCCTTAACTTTTAAGGGGGTTTTGGGACACCCCCCCCAGGGACCTCAATTCCTTCAAGGTCTTATAAGAGGTTTTGACTGCTCTCTTGGTCTGTGCTCTGGCCTGTGGATGACCACAACCAATCCTCTTTGCCCTGCAGCTGTGAGGAGGGTTCCTATTTCTCTATGGCAATATGGGACCCCAGACTGCAACTTGGATCTGAATATGGGCAAAGCAATAGAGTCCTGTCCCAGAGATAGCACAGAGACCTCTGCAGTTACCCCTGATTTCCTTACCATCCATGGACTAAGAGCTCTTGAAGAAGCTGCTGGGTGGCCTCACTTCTGGTTCCTAGGATGCACCTGGCCGACTTGGCCTATGAACTCACTCTCATGTGTCAGAATTTTCCCACTGACCTCCCAAGTTGTCCTTGGCAATTTGTGGGCTTAAAGTCTGGAAACCACCTCTGCTGCCATGGACCCAGGCATCCCCAGGGACCCAAGTGCCCATGGGTTGTTCCAGGAAGACTGGAACTGGTTTGATCTGCATATCTGTGCTGTGGTCTTTTTCAACCCTGGTGGGACAGACCCTTCTTTGGATCCTCCAAGTTGTCGTGGCTTGGAAAATTGTTTCACTTAATCTTTCTGTGAGTTCTATTACTCTAGAATTTGGTTAGAGTCATAATTTTAAGGCACTTGGAGTTTTTGGGGGAAGAGCTTCTGGGAATTCTTGTCTCCATTTTGCCGTCTTGGCTTTGTCCTATATCCATTATAAATTAAAGATAGCTTCATTCTCCTATAAATCTTCTAGAGATTTTTTTCAATTTCAGGCAAATCAATAACGTAATTCTAGCAATAACATAATTTATGCAAGTGGATCATGTCAGTTGATGTCATTTACTGATTTTACAGGTAGACATAGATTTAAATTCTCAGAGGTAGTGAATTTTCTATCCTTTGTTGAAACAGAGACTTAACTCAGTTTTTAATTGAAAAGAGAATAGAATTGCGTTCAGGTACTAATTGGTCCAGATAAATGATGTGGTCCTTTCTAAACCTGAAATGCTATTATTTACATCAGGGCTCACTTTTTTAATAATTATAATCAATATTCAACATAATGCTGTATGAATATGTCAGCGGAGGACTCTTTAATGCTAATGAAGTATACAACTTTTAGTATAGGTCTACTGAAGTACGTAAACTGAAGAATTGAAAAGTTCTCTTGTAGAATATCCTGGTTGGTTGTTTTTTAATTCATAGGATTGGTAGTCATTTCCTACTCCATTAAAGTCTATACAAGTTCCAGAATTATTATCATTTTAAAACATTGTAGACAGATGAGTAGAGGGAAAAGAGTGGAATGATATCATTTTGAAAACTGCAAAACAATAAAAAAGGATGACAAATAATTTTAAAATATTCTATAATATGTCAAAAATCAACTTTGAGAATTTGAAAGAACATATTTCTCTTTTCCTTTCAATATCATACCAACATTATTTCATGAGAATGAACAAACTAGCAATTGCCTAGTAAGCAAATTGATATTATTTGACATTCAAGATCCTCTGAAATCCAGTGTAATCATACCTTTCCCATGTTATTTCATATTATTTCCCCCTACATACTTTAAGCTCTAAACAGAACTTTCCCTCCCATGAATTGGAAAACTATATACTCCTTTCTCACTTTTCTAAGTTTTTGCTCAGACTATTATTACTGCCTAGAGTAGGTTCCTTTCCCCCTTTTGCCTACTGAATCCTGAACTACCTATTGAAATTTAATTCATAGGATGCATCCTCCACAAAGTCTAACCCAATATCACGATGCCGCCTCTGAAAGACCTTGCATCTTTAGATTTTATGCAACACTTTGTTGAGCAACTCTCTGATTGACTTCTCATACCATATTTTAGAGCTACATTTTAGTCTTATTCCATCCTACTCTGAAAGTTCTATGAAATCAAGGACAGTGTCTGATGAGGGATTTGTCTTCTCCCAAGGCAAAGGACAATTAAATCTTTATAATGTTTGTTGTTGTTCTTAGGATCAGAGCATTAAAGCTGGAGAGACTCCAGAGGTCATCTAATCCAACATCCTCATAATAAAGATAAATAAATCAAGGACTACCAGAGAGAGGAAATTATTTATCCTAGGGCATTCAAGTAATAAATGTTAGGACATGATATGAACCTAAATTTTCTGAATTAAAAGCTAAATTCTTTTCATCATGTCATTGTTTACAATTTTTATAAAGTAACTTATATTCTTTTAGTTTTATTAATTTTTTTTTTGTTTTTGCAAGGCAATGGGGTTAAGAGACTTATTCAAGGTTACACAATTAGGTAATTATTAAGTGTCTGAGGTCAAATTTGAACTCAAGTCCTACTGACAACAAGGCTGGTACTCTATCCACTATGCTACCTAGCTGCCCCCATTCTTATAGTTTTAAAAGTTAGACACACCCAAAATTCATGGAATAGAGTAAAGGAAGGCAATGAAAACATAATCTTCAACCACCATTATCCACAGATTATCAAACACTTTAAATTTGTTTGAAAAATCAATTAAAAGAAGTCTGATGAGGAGAAAAGAGAGATGACAGAGGAAGAGCTGTGCCAAAAAGACAGGAGATGCTAGATCAGAGATGAGAAGGTGGTATGAAAGAAACTTGAAAATAATATGACTTCAAATATCCATGTGTTATCACATATCTCAATTATAATGTGTTATCAGGTCCAAAGTATACAATTGAACTGACTTCTTATCTAGTATCATGGAGGGCTACACCATTCATAGTTGGACTATTATAATATGATATAGCTTTCTGAATTATTTTACCAGATTACTTCTACAATGATCATATGGTTTAGAAGTAGAGAATTATAATATAGAGACCAGAAAATGTAGTGAACTTATTCACTTTCTTGCCCTGTTCATGGCTCTCTGGATTTTAAAATCCATGCTATCTCTACTGCTAGTTCATTCTGTAATTTTCCTCAGCATCTGGTGCCTCCTCACTCAGGAGCAAAGTACTATCCCTGCAGCCCGCCCACTCACTATGGAATATTCCACTACAAGACAGAGTCCCTCCTCAGCCAAAATCCTTCTGATATTTTTGAATTTTTTTTTATTTTTTTTGGATGGATCCAGGTTGATCTTCCTAAATCCCCCTCCAAGTTCTTTTCTGTAATTTTGCTAATCTTTGAAACCATGAACCCCATACCAAGAAACTTCATTTCCCCTCATCCATTTTTTTAAAGATCATTTGTGCTTTCTTCCCTATTTAAACTGTAAGCTTCTTAAACAGAGACTGTCTTTCTTTTGCTTGTACTTGTATTTTTCATTTCCAGGGGCCTGGTTTTTAGTAAGTATTTATTAAATTTGTATTTCCTTCCATGCTTGCTTCTTTGAAACTAAATGAAAACAGAAGAACATCTATAAGCGTACATTCAAGGAGGAAATCAGAAGAACAATAAATGAAAGGAAAAAATAGACAAGAGATTTTTTTAAAAAAGGAAAACTTAACTGAAATTGGATATTGAAGAAAAACCTGAAAGAAGAAACAGTTTATAACAGAAGTTAAAAAGCATTACTCTAAAGAAGGATTAATTGGAAAATGTAATAGAGCAGGCAAAATTAATGACTCCATGAATCACTAAAAAAATGAAAAAATACAAATTCTTGAAAAAAATAATTAAAAATTGAAATCCTGTACTATCAAAACAGATGACATGGAAAGCAGGACAAGAAAGTATAACAAAAACATCACTAGACTGCTTGAAAACTATAACCAAAGGAAAAACAAGTTGAAATAGACCTACATATTTCCAGAAAACATAATAGCAAACTTCTTAGAAATTTCAGAATCAAAGGAAAAAGTTAAAATAGAAATAATACATTAATTAAAATCTGAGAACTACTCCAAGATGAAAATGCCCCAAATGTTAGAAGTAAAATCAGTCTTTCTAAGCATTAAATAATAAACAAACAAACAAACAAATAAATAAAATAGTTAAATGTGAGGGAACCACAGTCAGTATCATCTAAGAATTAGCAGTGTTTAGTAGAAAAGGAATACATTATTTCAAAGGCCTAAAGATAAAACATACAACAAGTACAAGAACAAAACTTAATCTGAAAGACTCAATATAAACTTTCAGGAAGAAAAAATGGACTTAATGGAAAAAAGAGTTTTAAATCATTCTGGAGAAAAAGATCAGGTCTAAATAAAAAATGTGAGATGAAAACATAAAAAGTTAAACAAAACCAAAAAAAGATTTGAGTAAGTAGAATAGGAAAAAATACAAAATAGGTTTAAATTCTAATGGGAGCCAGAAGAGATAATTGTCCCTTCAGAAGCACCTATCTTCAATCAATATTCAAAAAGTGAAGTAATCAATATTTTATTTCTTCCTTCCTTCCTTCCTTCCTTCCTCCATCCATCCAATCATTCATTTATTTGTTTTAAATTATTCCTCAAAAATTAGAAGGTCATAAAACAAATCAAAGAGATAATATCCCATTTCAATACAGATAACAGTCAACCTGATAAGTATATTTTAGAAAATATATATTGATAAAGATTTTAGTCAACAAAATAAAAAATAAATCAAAGATATGAAATGAAATAATATAATTAGAAAAGTAATATATAAGGGGAAAACATCTGAATAAAATAGAAAAATTAAAAACCAGAGAAGAATAAATAACATTTTGATAAATAAAATTAAGATTTAAAAAAATACAACTAGGGGCAGCTAGGTGGCGCAGTGGATAGAGCACTGGCCTTGGAGTCAGGAGTACCTGAGTTCAAATCTGACCTCAGACATTTGATAATTACCTAGCCATGTGGCCTTGGGCAATACACTTAACCCCATTGCCTTGCAAAAAAAAAACTAAAAAAAATACAACTAATGCAATTACTTAATCTTAACTTTAAAAAAGAGAGAGGAAGATCACTTTGTCAGTATCAAAAAAATAACCAAATTAACAGCAAATGAGGAGGAAACAATAAATTGTTTACAAGTATTTTTATCAATTAAAATGCAAAGTAAATATTTCAATTAAAAAGGATGATTATTTTTAAAAATAAAATTCATTAGCATAATGAGAATTGAAGAATTTAAATATCTCAATTTTAGCAGAAAAATTTAAATAATTTATAAAGCAAATTTTGCAGGAATTTAGAAAATGTGCAAGAAAATTTAATCCAATATTCAAATAAAGTTTAGCATTATACATTTGTTCACATGCATAAAGAGAGAAGATTCTTTGAGGAAAAAAAAATAATTGTCTTGGATCCTAAACCAGAGAAAAGAAAAAGAGAGATAAAAACATAATTAGACTCATATTGCTATTGGATATTAACATACAATAATGAATAAAATATTTGCAAAGAGGCTATGACAAATATTAAAACATATGTACTGTATCATTATTGGATTTATGCCTGGAATTTAAACTTGGCTCAATATTAAGCACAGTCATCATTTTAATAACAAAATAATAGTTTTATATCTACATATAATCATGTAGAGACATATGTATGTAAATCACCTATATAGCTATCTATATAAAACCATACATATATAGATACTGTTTTTTATTAATTTGATGAATTTCATATATATATATGAAGCTTTCTTTATATTAAATCAAAAACATATTCTTAACACAAATCCAATCAGAACATAGTTTACAATATTTTAAACAGATATTTGTAGTTTCATTGCAGATTTTTCATTATTTTGCATATATAGGTATACATTTGAAATAGAATACAGCAATATGTTATATTTATTTGAACTATTTTTATATGTATATGTATTATTTATATTCATATGCATCATAGGTGTATTAACAATATATTACTATACTATACCCACACCAACACACATAGATATGGCATACAAATTCATATATAAACATTATAATAATATAATAATAACATAACATAATAAATATATTATAATATATTAATATAAAATTACCTGAAGAAGAAAATGGATAATCACTCCTGTATCTTTTCCAAGAAAACCTGAAATGGCATCACAAAGAATCGATCAACACTGAAAAATGACTCAATAACAAAATACTGTTCTATATCTATACTATATGTTTATAGAATATACATATATATTTCAAATTTTATATATATATATATATATATATATATATATATATATAGAGAGAGAGAGAGAGAGAGAGAGAGAGAGAGGAAAGATATACAGTATACAAACTATATATATAGCAAAGATGAAAAGTAAATCTATATATTGTATATATATGCAAATATATACATACATTTATATATATATATATATATGTATATGAGGGATGCTCTCTCATGTACAAATATACATTGGAGAGAGAGACAGAGAGAGGGAAAAACGGAGACAGTCACATAAAGGGATGTGTAGGAGAAAGTCAGCTCTTTAGTATATTCCTGATTTGTAGCTTGCCTTCTAGAGATTTTAGATAGATTTTTTTGGTGGGTGAGCTGATGGTCATTTTCCCTTATATCTATCCAAAAGACAATGTGGAAAGGCAACTTTAATGAACTAAAAAATTATTCATAGCACCATACTTGGTTATCTCAAAGCCTTACCAATAAATAAGTGAATATCAATTATATGGACATAATGGAAAAATATTTTCCATAGAAAATGACAAGGTAGATGAGAGAACCATTCTTCTATGTACTCATGCAGAGTACAGTAGCTAGACACAAAAATAATACATATATATGCAAATATTTGTGTATATATACATTTCTGGACACATTCATATATAGAGACTATATAAATATATAGACACATTCATAAATATGTATATATATATATATATATCTGCTACTTATGGAAGACTTGGAAATGCTACTCTGAAAGACTTGGAAATCATGATCATTGCATTTACCATTTTTGATTTCAAAAGAACTGATAAATCTCAATAATAAGATATAAACTACTAATGTTACAGAATGAGATATCTATTTTCAGACCCAGGCAACCTGATGATGATGATGAGGAAGAAGAGGAGGAGGATACTGATTATCATCATTCTCATCCTCATCATCATATATTGTTGTTGTTTCAAGGGAAACTTTTCATTTTTATAGCCAACAGAAATTATTGGGGAGTGGGATAGTAGTGCTATGAATCATAAAAACAAGGAGAAAAGGTTATTTGGTCCTGTTAACCACATGGACAAAAGCATGCCAGATCTTTTTATCCTCCACATCTCTTAAAATATGCCCACATTCATGATCATTGTTTTCAATACTATCTAACCATCTAATCCTCTGTGGTCCCCTTTTCCTTTTGTCTTCACCTTTCCCATCATCATGGCTTTTTCCAGTGAGTCCCACATTCTCATTATATGGTCAAAGTATTTAATCTTCTACTTCAAGATTTGACCTTCCAATCAATAGCCTTAATCAATTTCTTTAAGTTTTTATTGATTTCATCTCCTTAATGTCCAAGGGAATCTCAAAATTTTTCTTTGGTGTCACAATTCAAAGTGTCAATTCTGTGACACTAAAATTTCCTTATAGCCCAATTCTTATAGTCATACATTGTCACTGGAAAAAAAAAAACCAGAGTACTGGCGGCATTAATCTTTGCTAGTAAGATCTCTGTTTTTTACTATTTCTGTTGAGATTTGTCATGACTTTTCTTCCAAGTGGCATATTTTAATTTCATGGCTTTGTTTGCCATCAGCAATGATTTTGGAGCCTAAGAATATAAAATTTGATGATGTTTCTATTCTTCTACTCTCTTTTTGCCAGGGTGTGATAAGATTAGCTTTCAAGATCTCAGGTTGTTATGATGTTAAAGTTCAAGCCAACTACAATTCTAAAAACTGATTAGAGTAGGTTAATGTGGAATTTGTATATTATATTTAATATATATATACAGACAATCAGGATGGCATTGAAATTACTCTGATAACTTGAAGATATATTATAAAAATGAACAAATTAAAAAACAAAGTTTTTACGTGATGTTAGTTCATGACTCAATATGGAGTCTTCTTTTTCTCTTCTTTGCATATGGAAATAAAATGCTCAATTTTGTTGATATTTATGCATCTCATGATATTAAAAAATTAAATTGTTAAAGAAATTACCTTATGCCAGTTCCTTGATCATTGGATTTTTAGTACCACAAACAGTAATCTGCTTGCCTCAAAAAATTCCCAGGTTGGGAACTCAATTTATTATTTTAAAATCTCAAGGTTATTTATCCTTGAGTTATGCAATCCCAAACTCATCTGATATGATTTTGGGCCATTCTTATTAACACTATATATCTATTTTGGTTAATGGTTATTTGGTTAATCAAATTGGTTAATGAGTCACAACTTATTTATTTTTATCATCTCTAGATACATTTCAGTGTTCAGCATTTCTCAATTAAAAAATGAAATATAATTTCACTAAGTAAAATGATTATATTTTTAACCACGATGTATTCCTGAGGATTGCCTATTATTGTTTGGCCTGCTTAAACATTGTTTCATCCCTTTCTACTTCCTTATATTTACAGAATTTTTCATCATAACATAATCTTATAGCTTTGTTGTAATTTTGCTCCTCTCTTTCCAATTAATGGAAACGTTAAATGAAGATTAAGACAACATCCAAAACTTGTCTTTTAAGTTGTTGATGAATCAAGGAAGTCATGGGATGGAAATTAGTTTAGAAACAATTGAATTGGCATTTACAGAAAATTATTTTCTTTTGCTTCACCATCTTTTTTCCTTTTCTCTATGAAACTCTTCTTCCAATTATATTCTCTATCACAGATCTAGAAAAAAATGGGGTTTTACTTCATTATGTCTCAGGAAAGACAAATGGAGAGTAAAATGGGCAGAAAAGGGTAAGGAATTGAAGAAGGAACTAGTAAAAGAGAGAAGGGAAGCATAAATAGAAAAGCAAGAAGAAATTTAAGGTACAGAAAAAATGAATTATAATTAATTTAAAATCTATACTCAACCCATTTAGAGCCTAATAAAAAGGAATATATAAGAATTTCATTTTAACTTTTATGAAAGTACATAAAGCAGAAAAATGGAATACAAGGGGAAGATCATATCAACCATATGATCATATAATTGGAAGCTGGCATAAAGATTAAAGTGCATCCAGATCAGTAAAGTGATGATTATGCCAAGCTTTGATCTAAACTTGATAGTATTATTAAGGATTATAGAAATACAATCTCACAGGGCCAAGGTGGTGGAATGAAAGTAACATGCTCCAGGAGCTTTTCCCTACCAAATATAAATGAAGCTTCTACTTTGACACTCATACTACAGATTCCACCAAGAAAAAGAGAAGATTCAAAGAAGTTTTCAACTATAGATATCATGAAAAATCTTCAGTGAAGATGTGTCTCTTTGGGAAAAGGAGAAGTAAGGTCCAGTAGGCACGAGAAAGGGAAAGACAGCAGGAGGCTCTTAGCCACAGTGAAATCTAGGTCCTGACAGATTAACAACAGCAGAGGTTCTGGCAACTAGATAGCAAGCCAGCAGGGAGGATCCCAACCACAAACAAAGTCAGGACCCTGAAAACATTGGGGTAAAAGGCAGGACTGGGTCAGGAATAAACCACTGTTAAGTTAGAACCTGGACATAAAGAAGGAAAAAAAAACAAAGCCTCTGCAAAGGCTTGCCCTGGACTGCATAGACAACATTTTGACCCACAACAAGCTAGGAATCAAACCCCAGTCCCAGCAAAAAAAAGAAAAAAAAAAATTTAGCTCTATACTCCCTGTATTCCAGGAGTAGAACTAAAACCACAAAGATGAACAAAAAAACTAAGAGTGCTGACTATAGAAAACCACTTTACAGAAAACGATGACAGCAATGCCATGGTTGAAGAAGAAAGCAGTGAAAAATAACTCACAGGGGAAGTAGCAAAATGGTCTATGAGTTGGACTCAAATACAAAAGCTCATTGAAGAAATTGGAAAAGAACTTAAAAACCAAGTAAGGGAGGAAGAATAAAAATGGAAAAATGAAATGAAAATCATGCAAGAAAATTGTCAAAGTTTGATTAAAGAAATCAACTCTGTTAAAAAGGAAAAATAACCAATTACAAAACACTTCTCACACAATAAAATCAGATTTAAATAACTGGGCAAACATCAACTGCTCATGGATAGGCTCAAGAAATATAATCAAAACGAGAATTCTACCAAAATGTAAACTACTTGTTTAGAGCCCTACCAATCAAAATTCCAAAAAATTACTTTAATGAATTAGAAAAAATTGTAAGTAAATTCAAATGGAGATATGAAAAGTCAAGAATTTCCAGGGACTCAATGAAAAAAAATGCAGAAGAAGGTGGCTTAGCCTTACTAGATCTAAAATTATATTATAAAGCATCAGTCATCAAAACTGTCTGGAATTGGCTAAGAAATAGAGTGATGGATCAGTGGAATAGCCTAGGTGCAATAGCAGGAAATAGTTATAATAATCTGCTGTTTGATAAACCCAAAGAGTTCAGCTATTGGGATAAAAATTCTCTCTCCAATAAAAACTGTTGGGAAAATTGGAAGTTAGTATGGAAGAAACTTAGATTAGACTAACACTTCCCACCCTATACCAAGATAAGATCAAAATGGCTACAGGATTTAGCATAAAAAACAAAATTATAAGCAAACTAGAAGCTCAAGGAGTAGTTTACCTGTCAGATCTATGAAAACGGAAGCAGTTTATGACAAAGGAAGAGATGGAGAACCTCATTAAAAACAAACTAGATAATTTTGATTACATTAAATTAAAAATCTTTTGCACAGACAAAACCACAGATCAAAAGAGCCAAGACCAAAAGAAATGTATTAAATTGGGAAACAATTTTTGCAACAAGTATTTCTGACAAAGGACTCATTTCTAAAATATACAGAAAACTGAGTCAAATTTTCAAAAAAACAAGTCATTTCCCAATTGACAAATGGTCAAAGGATATGCAAAGGCAATTTACAGATGAGGAAATCAAAACAATCCAGAGTCATATGAAAAATTTCTCTAAATCATTACTTATTAGAGAAATGCAAATTAAAGCATCTCTGAGATACCACCTCACACCTCTCAGACTGGCCATAATGACCAGAAAGGACAATGGTCAATATTGGAAGGGATGTGGGAAGTCTGCTACACTAAAACATTGTTGTTAGTGAACTCATCCAACCTTTCTGAAGAGCAATTTGGAATTATGCCCAAAGGACAACAAAAATGTGCATACCTTTTGATCCAGCAATACCACTCCTGGGTCTATACCCTGAAGAGATTTTGAAAAAGGGTAAAAAAAAACATGTGTACAAAAAATTTTCAAGAAGCCCTGTTTGTGGTGGCAAAGAATTAGAATTTAAGTGAATGTCCTTCAATTGGGGAGTAGCTTAATAAACTGTGGTATATGTATGTCATGGAACACTATTGTTCTATTAGAAACCAGGAGGGATGGGAATTCAGGGAAGCCTGGAAGGACTTATATGAATTGATGCTGAGCAAGATGAGCAGAACCAGAAAAATATTTTATACCCAACAGCAACATGGGGGTGATGATCAACCTTAATGGACTTGCTCATTCCACCAGTGCAACAATTAGGCACAGTTTTGGGATATCTGCGATGGAGAATATCATCTGTATCCAGAGAAGGAACTGTGGAGTTTGAACAAAGACCAAAGACTATTACCTTTAATTAAAAAAATCATCTTATATAATTTTGTTATCACTTATACTTAATTTTTTCCTTAAGGATATGATTTTTCTCTCATCACATTCAACTTAGATCAATGTATAACATGGAAATAATGTAAAAACTAACAGACTGCCTTCTGTGGGAGTGGGTGGGAGGGAAGCAAGATTAGGGGGAAAATTGTAAAACTCAAAATAAATAAAATCTTTCCAAAAAATTGTCTTTTATGTCTAAATCCTGTACCCATTTTGATCTTTGTATAGGGTGAGATGCTGCTGGTCTAATCCAAGTTTCTGTCATACTAACTTCTAATTTTCCCAACAGTTTTTAATCAGAGAGAGTTTTTATCCCAGCAGCTGGACTCTTTGGGTTTATCAAACAGCAGATTACTACATTCATTTCCTGTTATGTCTTTTGCACCTAGTCTACACCACTGATCCACCACTCTGTTTCTTAGCCAATACCAGACAGTTTTTGATGAGTGATACTTTATAATATAATTTTAGATCTGGTAGGGCGAAGTCACCTTCTTTTGCACTTTTTTCATTAATCCCTGGAAAGCCTTGACTTTTTATTTCTCCATATGAATTTACTCACAACTTTTTCTAACTCAAAGTAATTTTTTTGGAATTTTGATTGGTAGGGCACAAAATAAGTAGTTTAATTTAGGTAGAATTTTCTTTTTATTATATTACTTTAGCCTATCCATGAGCAATTGCTATTTGCCCAGGTTTTTAAATCTGATTTTATTTGTGAGAGAAGTGTTTTGTAGTTGCTTTCACAGAGTTTCTGAGTCTGCCTTGGCAGGCTTTGAATGGGATATCTCTTCCTAGTTCTTGCTGCTGTATCTTGCTAGTAATATATAGAAATGCTGAAGATTTTTGAGAGTTTATTTTATATCTTGTGACTTGGCTAAAGTTGCTAATTGTTTCTAGTAGTTTTTTAGATGATTTTTAGGATTCTCTGGGTATACCATCATGTCATCAGCAAAAAATGAGAGTTTTGTTTCTACCTTCCTATGATGATATCTTGATAACAATATGAGCTTATCAATCATTCAAATAATCAACTGTGAGTGGTGATATCTGATTAATAGTATTAGAGTGATAAATGACACCAAGGGTAGAACCCCAAACATTTATAATTTGAGAGGGAAAGAAGGAAGAATGTGAATGCTGAGTAAATTGAATAGATTTAGCCCATTGAGGGAATAAGATACATTCCCACTTCGGTTTAAAAATTTAACTTAAACTAAAGGTGAGGGGCAGGATTGGGTTGGGAAAGGGAAAGATAAGGGAACAAAGGACTGATAAAGGGAAGGGAAGGTAATAGTGAAAATAAACTGAAAGTTAAATTTTTAAAAGAAAAGTCATAGGGGGGAAGGTAGTAAAATTTTGGTGAGGAGAAATAAGAGAAAAGGAAAGAGAAAAATTTAAATGGAGATATATAGCATGGAGGGTAATATAAAATAAGTAATCTTAATTGTAAATATGAATGGGACAAAATGTCCCCCAAAATAAAGAAGCAGATAGAAGAATGGATTAAAAAACAGAATCTTACAATATGTCATTTACAAGAAGCACATTTGAAGCAGAGAGATACACACAGGGTAAAGGTAAAATGTTGGAGCAAAATGTATTGCAACAGGGGTGCCTAGGTGGTGCAGTGGATAAAGCACAGCCCCTGGAGTCAGGAGTACCTGGGTTCAAATCCACTCTCACACTTAATAAGTACCTAGCTGTGTGGCCTTGGGCAAGCCACTAAACCCCATTTGCCTTGCAAAACCTAAAAAAAAAATGTATTAAACTCAGCTAAGTACAAAAACCTAGATTAGCAATCCTAATCTCAGATAAAGTAAAAACAAAAATTAATCTTATTAAAAGGAATAAGGAAGGAAGCCATATTTTCTTAAAAGATGCCATTGGTAAAGAAGCTATATCATTACTAAACATGTATGCACCTACTGATAAAGCTTACAAATTCCTAGAAGAATAGCTGAGTGATTTACAAGGAGACATAGACAGCAAAACTTTAATATTGGGAGACTTCAATCTCCCTCTTTCAGAACTAGGTAAATCTAATAGCAAAATAAAACAAAAAGAAAGTTAAGGTGAATGAAATCTTAGAAAAACTTAGATATGATAGACCTCTGGAGAAAACTTAATGGGAATAGAAAATAATATGTATTTTTCTCAGTACCTACACAAAAATTGACCATATACTAGGGTAGAAAAACCTTATAATCAAATGCAGAGAGGCAGAAAGAATAAATACACATTTCTCCAACCATGATGTAGTAAAAATTACATGTAATAAAGGGTCAGGAAAGATAAACCAAGAACTAATTGGAAATCAATTAACTTTATTTTAAATAATGGAAGGATCAAACAGCCAATATATAATGAGACATTATAACAAAATTTGTGGGATGCTACCAAGGCAATTTTGAGGGTAAACTTTATATCTCTAAATGCCTATATGAATAAAATAGAGAAAGAAGAGATCAATGAATTGGGTATGCAATTTAAAAAAAGCTAGATAAAAGAACAAATTAAAGATCCCCAATTAAATTTCAAATTAGAATTTCTGAAAATCAAGGCAGAGATTAATAAAATTGAAAGCAAGAATACTTTGATCTCATAAATAAAACTAGGAGCTGGTTTTATGAAAAAGCCAATATAATAGACAAACCTTTGGTTAAACTGATTTTAAAAAAAAAGAAAGTATATAACCAAATTACCAGTTTCAAAAATGAAAAGGGTGAACCAACCACCAGTTAGGAAGAAATTAAAGAGATAATTCATTGGTACTTTACCAAACTGTATGCCAATAAATTGGCTAACTTGAGTGAAATGGATGAATATTTACAAAAAAAAATACAAACTGCCCAGATTAACAGATGAAATAAATTGCTTAAATAATCCCATTTCAGAAAAAAGAAATTGAAGAAACCATCAATAAACTCCCTAAGAAAAGAGTCTCCAGGTCCAGATGGATTTACAAATGAATTCTACCAAATCACCAACATGGTGCTGATACCTAAATCAGGAAGAACCAAAACAAAGAAATTTATAGACCAATCTCCCTAATGAATATTGATGTAAAAATCTTATATAAAATTTTAGCAATGAGTTTAAAAAAAGAGTTTTAACAACTTTCTAGCTACCATAGCATAAGGTCCTCTTTTTGTCATGATGGGAACAGGCTTAGTTCTCCACCACACTGTATAATTCGAAGAATAGGATTATGCCATTTCCTCTTGAAGCTGAATCTTGTGAGTAGACATGTTGTGACTCTTTATTTAAGGACATACTTAACCATATTTGCCACTGGCTATCTCTTTGAGCTGGAGTAACATATTTAAATTCTCTGAGCCATAGATTTTCCACTATAAAATTAGAGCATTTGGTTGATCATCTTTTAAATCCTTACTTCTTCCAGATATATGATTCTATCTTTCCTCCCATCAGTTGTGACCCTTAGGCACTTTGTTATGTTTCTCTAGTATTCTAGTTTGAAGGTATGATCTTATGATTCCTTTCTCACCATGAATTGAGGGCAAGGAGGAAGATTTGAAAAAAAAAAAAGACTGCCGAGCCAGAAAGAATCATCCAGTAGTAGTCAACATTTCTGCTCTTTCTCTGGCTCACTCTGTCTATGATTCTGTCTGTCTGTCACTCTCTATTTCTCTCTTTCTTTCTCTGCCTCTTTTTGTCTCTGTGTGGCTCTCCTCTCACTCTGTCTCTCTCTATGTGTCCCTGTTTCTGTCTCTATGTCTCTGTCTCTCTCCCTCTGCCTATCTTTCTCTGTTGCTCTCTCTCTCTGTCTCTCTTTTCCTCTGTATGTGTGTCTTCCCTCTGTCCCTTTCTGTGTCTCTCCTCTGTCCCTCTGTCTTTTCCAGTCCCTGTCCTTGTCTCTGTGTGTCTCTGTTTCCGTCTCTCTCTCTCTCTGTCCCTGTCTTTCTATCTGTCTCTGTCTCTCTGTCTCTCTGTCTCTCTGTCTCTCTCTCTCTCTCTCTCTCACACACACACACACACACACACACACACACACACACACACACACACACACACACACAATTGCATTGCTTGGGACACTGCCCAAATCTGCTTTAAGATACATGGTGGTTGGAGGGAGAGGGTTTCTCTTTTTCCTCTTCAAATCAATCATGCAAAATTGAAAACATGTCTTTATGTAGGTCACCCTTGGACTGAACTTGCACTCCCTCTATGACTTAATGACTTCATATTTATTTCCTGGGCACATATCATTGAATCATTTTCCTGATGCATAGGAGTTACCAGCTTCAGCAGCTGATTTGTGAATTTGAGAGCTTAGGAATCTTTAAATGTCTAATCCAAGAAGTGATACTTCCTGCCATTATCTCCTTTCTCAGAGGCAAAATGACCACCAAAAGAAGTATAAGTAATAAATACCTCACTCTTCAGGAAATATGGAATATAAATGAATTGCTTAGTCAGTACAGATTCTAGACAAACATCAAATACAGTTCTGTTGTCCCACAAGAGGTTTCATGTTTTGAGTTTCAGTCTTCCAGAAGAATATAAAAGTTATCAAATATATAATTATACATATATAAATTATAAATATAAGTTGTGAGCTACAGTTTCACTTTTTAACTGAAATTTTATTTTATTTTTCCATTGATCTGCTATGGTCATTTTTTTCTACATTCATCCATTTGCAAATTTATGAGTTGCACATTTTTCTGCCACCCTCCCTTCCTTCTCCCCCTCTCCATTGCAGTGAACAGTTTGGTAAAAGTTGTACATGTACATTTGTGTTTAAGATATTTATGTAAATGTCATTTTGTGTAACAGGAATTAGAATTAAGAGGAAAGAAAGAAAACCATGAGATAGGATACTGCTTCACTTTTTAAGTCTTTGTTATCGCAGACGAGTATTTTGTCTTTTAAGCCTTTTTTTGGTAATAGAGGAAATAATTACCCTATATCTATTTCCTATTACCTTATTACTTACACAATATTCCTATAAAGGATTCTGTTAGTTCCTTTTGAGAAAAAATATAGAAATGAACAATAGAAATTTTCACTATGGTTCTTTCCTTGGAGAAATATTTGGGCAAAATAATTTACCAAAGACTGTGGAAAAAAAAAAAAGTGTTTGTCTTTCTTTGAGGTCAAACTCTCCAAGGGCTTGAGCTTAGGACTGGCGCCCATGGTAGGAGAGAAGCATCAGAGGGAACAAGTGAAACAGAAGTGGTAAGAGAAGATAGGTCCAGTCAGATGGCACCATGGGTACAGTGGGAGGCTTAGATTCAGAAAGACTCATCTTCCTGAATTCAACTCTAGACTTGGTCTCAGACATGTACTAATTCTGGGATATTGGATAAATCACTTAGTCCTGTTTACCTCAGTTTTCTCATCTGTAAAATGAGCTGGAAAAGAAAATGGCAGACCACTCCAGTAACTTTGCCAAGAAAACACACAAAACGGGGTCAGAGAGAGTTCGACATTACTGAACCGAGTGCTCAACAAGAACCAATGCATCCTTAGGCTATATTAGGTTCAAACAACTCTCACAAAGTGGAAAAATCTATTAACTTCTCTTTATTTTATCTAGTTTCAAGCAAACAACATAAGTGATCCTATATTCTACACTAATTTGAACAGATATTTGGCAATTTATAAACACAATCTAAAAGAGTGGTCTCATTAATAACAAACAATGAGTAAAGAGATGATGGTATTTAAGTCAGGGTAATTTGAGCCACTTCCCCCCACCCCCATTAAGGCTTCCAAATTTGCCTTTAAACATTTCTTTATACAGCTTAAAACATTAGACTACTAGTCAGGAAGCATTTGGTTTGATTCATTGTCCTAATACATCTAAAGACAAGTCACATTATGTCTTTATTTCTCAGCTTCTTCATATGTGAGAAAGGCGATTTGAGAAATTTATAGAGCTTACAAACACTTAAGATTGGAAAATTGTTTCTAATTAGAAGGCAAAACTATTTTAATTATTTATTAGTGAGTCACTAGGAGTGTCTAATAGGGAATACCAGGTCAGGACTTTTCCTTCCTTATATTTTTTATTCTTCTGACAAGGATTGAATGAGCTAGCAAAGGCAAAGTTCTTTGGTAAAGCAGTTATATCCAAATCATAAAACTGGGAAATATGTCTCTCTCTCTCTCTCTCTCTCTCTCTCTCTCTCTCTCTCTCTCTAGCTCCATTCTAAATATGCATAGGCCTCCTTTGACCTCAACTCACCACATCTTAAGTAACAATTTAAAATTATGATTCAGGCAATTCACTTACTAGCAGTGTGATCTTGGGCAAGCGACTTAATGCTCTTTCCCTCACAAGCAGGGCCATCTCCAGGTGTCCTAATTCATATTTGGACACTGGACCCAGATGGCTCTGGAGGAGAAAGTGAGGATGGTGAATTGGTACTGTATGCCACACTCAAATTCAATTCACATTCATGTCTTGACATTGCCTCTCTGATGTTATGGTCATCTTCCAGAATGAAGAACAAACATCATCAAGATTATGACTGCAGAATGAAAGGGGACAGAACAAAGATTCTTAAATAGCCAATAATTATTATTTACATAGCATTTTAAGCTTTGCTAGGTGCTTTTCAAATATTGTCTCTTTTTAACCCTTAAAACAATCCTAAAGAAAGAGTTCCGATTCCAAATTTAAATGAATTTATATGACTTATCTAAGGTGATTTTACTAGTAATTTGTGTGAGGACAGATTTAAACTCAGTTTTTCCTGAATGAAGTCGTGTGTGTGTGTGTGTGTGTGTGTGTGTGTGTGTGTGTGATCAATGCTTTTTACAGTATTTAATAGTATTGAGTATGATATGGTAATGGAAACAAAATTATGATCATTTAGTGACAGTTTTGTTAAAATTTTTGATTTCCACTGTCAGGACTCTCTGTGTTAGGATTCCCAACGCCATTACAGATGAGAAACTCTATCTTTTTTTTAGGGAATTCCCTGGGATGTAACCAATGAAGTGACTTGTCCATGGCCAAATGGTTAATATGTCAGAGGGATAATCTAATCCTAGATTTTTTCTGAGTCTTACACATGAGTTCCTTATTCATTTTACCACATTAAGTCAGAATGATTTTACTACTAAACAAAAAAAAAATTGGCTTATTGTGTGTTCATGTTAAAGAGTAAGGAATCAACTAGTTGACTCAAAGGATATTGAACCTTAGGATAACTGAAGGATAACTGAACCTGGAATTAGGAAGTCATGATTTGAAATCTGACCTCAGATGCATACTAGCTGAACTAGAAAAGTCACCAAATTTCTCTTTGCCTTAATCCACTGGAGAAGGAATTGACATACCAAACAAATATTTCTGCCAAGAAAATCAAATAAACAATATTGGCATGATATGATCCAGAGGAGTGATGAACAGTCAAACATAAATGAACAACAGCAATTAAATATTAAAGAAATCAAAATGCTCATAATACATTCAGCCTAAGAATGACTTCTAGAATATATATTCCCTACACAATATTTCTTACTGTGCTACCTATGAATTGCATTTCAATGAAATCAAATTCAAAGCTTCTGGTTTGAAGGAATAACAATTACAAATATCTATGGAAAGAAACATATTTCTATATCAATTTATATTTATGGATAGATGTAGATATGGAAATATAAAGACATGGACAGGTAGATATGGATTAGAGATGCCTAAAAGTCACTTAAATTAAATCTGTTTTCAGTCATATCACCCTCTTCTAGAGGTCATGATCCCATTCAAGAACAAAGAGCAAAGAACAATGCTGATAAACATTAAATAATCATCTTTCTGAAAAAATATATTACTCAGGATACTAAATTTAATCTACATTATTAACATTTTCTATTACTTTCTTAATCTAGGCAATCAATAAAGTGATAAATCATGCTTTGATTTATGTTTGCCAATTTTCTAGTGTTCCTCAATCTTTTTTGCAGTTTGTTTATTTTTATTTTTCCCAATTGATATTTCATTTTATTTTTCCAATTACATGTTATGAACATTTTTCAACATTCATATGCATAAATATGCATATTTATAAGTTACATAATTTCCTTCCATTGACCCTTTCCACTCTCCTCCCCTCAGTGGCAAACACTGTGATGAACATTGTACATATGTATTCATGTTGAACATGTTTATAGATGAGTCATTTTCTATAAGAGGAATTAGAACTAAGAAAAAAGGAAGAAAACTAAAAGATATGAAAGAAAAACATAAGAGAATTTTTAAAAAAGTGAATGTAGTATTCATTCAGATTTTGTAGATCTTTTTTGTTTGTCTGTTTTGTTTTTCCTTCCTTTGGATGTGGATGGCATTGTCCATAACAGGTCTTGCAGGGTTTTCATAACTCTCTGAACTGCTGAGTGGAGCTGCCAGTCCTCAAAGTTAATCAACTCACAATGTTGTTGATAATGTGCACAATTGTTCTGCTCTCTTCACTGACTATCATTTCCTGTAATTCACTCCATGCCTTTCTAGAATCCATTCACAGTAATCAATAGTAATCCATAAAATTCAATTAAAATAATTGTTTTAACCATTCCCCAATTGATGAGCATCCCTACAATTCTGATTCTTTGCCACTACAAAAAGAGTTACTATGAATATTTTGAAACTTGTGGAACTTTTTCCATTTTTTATAACTTGTTTTCTGGTTATAGGCTTAGTACTGGTATGACTGGGTCAAAGGGTATGAACAGTTTTATTGCTCTTTGAGCATAAATCCATATCACTCTCCAGAATGGTTGGAGTAGTTAACAACTCTCAATGTCTCAATCCTCCCATAACCTCTCCAACATTGTTTATTTTCCCTTTGCATCATCTTAGTCAATCTGATAGGTGTGAGGTGGAAATTTATATGTGTCTTTCTTTGCATTTTTCTTCTCAGTAATGATTTGAAACTTTTTTTCAAATAATTTCATATAACAAATTTCTTTGTTTGAAAACTGCCTGTTCATATCTTTTATCCATTTCTCAATTGGGGGATAACTTGTAACCTTTTAAATTTGAATCATATATATTTTAGAAATGAAACCTAAATAAGAGCACCTAGCTGTGAAAATTTTTCCCCAAATTTCTCTTTTGCTTCTAATCTTAACAGCATTTGTTTTATTAGTATAAAACCTTATAAATTTAATACAGTCAAAATCATCCATTTTGCAATTTATAATGTAATCTATTTCTTGTTTGGTCATAAATTTCTCATGTTTCCATAGATCTGATAGATAAGAGTATGTCTTGGCCAATTACTCGGTCTATGTAATTGCTCTTTATGTCTAAATCTGTACCCATTGTGACCTTATTTTGGTATAGGGTGGAGATGTGGGTCTAAGTGTGGTTTTTGTCATACTATTTTCCAGTTTTCCCAACAATTTCCATCAAATAATGAGTTCTTACTTCAGAAACTAATGACTTTGGTTTTGTCAAATTGTAGATTATTATGGCCATTTATTATAGTTTCTTTTGAACCTTTCTTCATCTATTGGACCATTACTCTATTTCTTAAACAGAATCAGGCCCTTTTGAAGACTTTTTCTATAGTATCATTTTAAATCTGGTAGAGCCAGGTCTCTTTACATTTTTTTGATCAGTTTCCTTGACATTCTTGTCCTTTTATTGCTTCAGATGAATTTTGTTGCTATTTTTTCTGTCTCAGTGAAAGAGTTATTTGGTAGTATGATTGGTATGGTGCTGAACAAGTAATTTATTTTGTGTAGAGTTGTCAATTTTATTGTATTAACTCAACCAAACCATGAGCAATTGTTTAGATCTGACTTTATTTGTGTTAAAAGTGCTTTGTAAGGGGTGGCTAGGTGGCATGGTGGATAGAGCATGGGCCCTGGAGTCAAGAGTACCTGAGTTCAAATCTAGTTCAGACACTTAATAATTACCTAGCAGTGTAGCCTTGAGCAAGCCACTTAACCTCACTGTCTTGCAAAAACCTAAAAAAAAACTGCTTTATAATTGTGTTCAGACAGTTTCTGGATTTGTCTTGGGAGGTAGATTTCCAAGTATTTATTGTTGTCTGCAGTTGCTTTAAATAGAATTTCTCTTTCTATCTCTTGCTCTTGGGCTTTTTTGGTCATATATAGAAATGATGATGATTTATGTCAGTGTATTTTATGTCCTATTACTTTTCTGAATTTATTGTTTCAAGTAGTTCTTTAGATGATTTTCAAGGGTTCTCTTATCATTATATCATCTGCAAAGAGTGAAAATGTTGCTTCCTTGTTGCCAATTAGCATTCCTTCAATTTTTTTTCTTTTTTTTTTTGCTAAAGCTAACATTTCTAATACTTTATTGAATAGAAATGGTGATAATGGGCATCCTTGTTTCACTCCAATCTTATTGGAAATGATCCTGGTTTATCCCCATTGCATATAATATTTATTGATAGTTTTATATTGTTATTTTAAGAAAAACTTCATTTTTTCCATTACCCTCTACTGTTTTTAATAGGAATGGATTGTATTTTTTCAAAGGCTTTGTCAGCATCTATTGAAATAATCATATGATTTCTGTTGGTTTTATTATTATGTTCAGTTACAATGAATGTTTTCCTAATATTGAACCATCCCTTTGCACCTGGTATACATTCTACTTGATCATGGTGTATTTATCCTAGTGATAGCTTGCTGTAATCTCTTTGAGAAATTTTTATTTAAGATTTTTGCATTAACGTACATTAGAGAGATTGGTCTATAATTTCTTTGGTCTATTTTGGTTCTTCCTGGTTTAAGTATCAGTGCCACATTGGTATCACAAAGGAATTTGACAGAACTCCTAAGGTTCTAAATAAATAGTTTATGTATAATTGAAATTAATTGTTCCTTAAATGTATGGTAAAACCGGCTTGCAAATCCATCTGGACCTGGAGACTTTTTCCTTAGCAATTATATTGATTATTTCCTTCGATCACCATTTCTGAAAAGGAGTTGTTAAAGTATTTTATTTTCTTTGCTGTTAATCTGGGCAATTTGTATTTTTTGTAAATATTCAACCATTTCACTTAGATTATCAAATTTACTTCCAGACAGTTGAATAAAATAGCTCCATATTATCTCTGTAATTTCCTCCTCATTGATGGTGAATTTACCTTTTTCATTTTTGATACTGGTTATTTGATTTTCTTCTTTATTTTTAAAAATAAAATTAACCAAAGGTTTATCTATTTTATTTTTTTCATAAAACCAACTTTTTAATTTTTATTTATTAGGTCAATGGCCTTTGTTACTTTCAATTTTATTAATCTCTTTTTTGATTTTCATAATTTCTTATTTGATATTTAAATTGGGGATCTTTAATTTCTTTTCTACTTTTTTTAGTTGCAGTTCATTGATCTCCTTTTTCTTCTATTTTATTCATATAAGCAATTAGAGATATACAATTTCCCCTAAAAGTTGCTTTGACTTCATCCCATAAATTTTGGTATGATGTCAATTTGCTATCATTTTGTGGATGAAATGACTGATTATTTCTATGACTTGATGTTTGATGTACACATTATTTAAAATTATTTGGTTGCCCACTACTTTTGGTTTATTTTTCCATGTCTCCTTATTCCATGTAATTTTTGTTGTACCATGATCTGAAAAGGATACATTTATTATTTCTCCCTTTCAGCATTTCTTTGTATTATTTTTTATCCCCAAGTGCATAGTCAATTTTGATATGTGTTACATACTGCAGAGAAAAAGGTATATTCTTTTCTATCCTAATTAGTTTTCTCCAGAAGTCTATCATATCTAAGTTTTCTAAGACTGTATTCATTTTCATAACTTCCTTCTTGTTTATTTTACCATTATATTTATCTAGTTCTCAGAGTGGGAAGTTGAAATCCCCTATTATTTTAGTCTTGCTATCTATGTTTCCTCATAATTCAGTCAGCTTCTTCTCTAAGAATTTGGATGCTACACTATTAGGTATAAACAAATATGTTTAACAATGATATAAATTCATTGCCTGTGGTGTCTTTTAAGAAGATGCAGTATCCTTCCTTATCTATTTTAATAAGATCTATTTTTGATTTTGCTTTTTTTTAAAATGAGGATCATTTCCCCTGTTTTATTTTCTTTACTACTACTGAAGCATAACATATTTTTTGCTCCATCCTTTTAAATTTATTCTGTATGCATCACTGTGCTATAAATGTATTTCATGTAAATAATATATTGTAGGAATCTTGTTTTTAATCCATTCTGCTATCTGCTTACTTTTTATGGGAACAGGAGCTCCATTCACACTTATAGCTTAAGATTACTAATTCTTTATTTCCCTCTATGTAATCTTTCCCTATTTGTACTTTTCTTTTTTCCTTCCACTTATTCCTTCTTACTCAAGTTTTACTCCCTTTGCCCTTTAACTTTTCTTTTAAATTTTAATTTTCAGTTTACTTTCACTTATACTTTTGCCTCCCTCTTATCAGTCCTTTCTTCCCTTTTCTTCCCCTTCCCCTCCCAACTTCCATATAGAGCGGGATAGATTTTTTATTTTTTTTTGTTTACTTTGTTTGTTTTTTTGGCAAGGCAACTGGGTTAAGTGACTTACCCAAAGTCACACAGGTATATAATTATTAAGTGTCTGAGGACAAATTTGAACTCATGTCCTCCTCACATCAGGGCCGGTGCTCTATCCACCAAACCACCTAATTGCCCCTGGTAGGATAGACTTTTAAACCCAATTGGTAATATATGTTATTCCCTCTTGGAATCAAATCTATTAAAGAGGATTTAATCAGGGTTTACATCCTCCCTTTTTCCTCTCTACTAAAATAAGTCTCTTTACCTCTTCACCAGGTGTTATTTATTCACTAATGCTTGTCTTCTTATTTTTATATATTTATTGTTTTAAGCCTGCATTGTACTTACATTCCTTTTGTCAAATTATACTTCTTTTATCTAATCTGATAGAAGCACTTTCAATGAAGTACAATCAAATGTTGATTTATTGATATAATGATTAATAAATTCAAAGTATGACCAAAGTATAATAAATGAAAGATTGATTGTTTGATTGATAAATAGCATTGCCTCATAGTGACTAAGTACTCTCACCTCTTCTGAATCATTAAAAATATACTTCTCAAGAGTCATGAATCGCATACAATTTTAATCACTTTAAACCTTACCCCTTTTTCAAGGACCCCTTCTATGGACACACAATTTACATGAGCCAAAGCATCATGTGTAGCCAAATGATTTTCTGAATCCTTTGTACTCCCCCCCAGTATATATATATGTATATATATATATATATATATATATATATATATATCCTTCAACTGTAACCATAGTACCAAATTAAGTAAAATATTTTCATGATGTTTTCATGTCCAGTTCCTCTAAGTATACTCTCCCCCTTAATCTCTATAGTAGTTCAACTACAGCCCTAAAGCTTTCACCAACCAAAGGATCATGAACAGGCTCTCCCACACTCTCCCCCCCCTTTAGCACCCCTAACATTGTAATTAAACCCTTATTAAACAAAACATGAATTAAAATAAGATAATTTCCTAATCTCTATGTCCAACCCTTCTTAGTAGGCTCCCACCTCTGCTCCTTTGGTTCTAGTAAAGGCATTTCTGATTTAATTAATTTAGAACTTCTAAGTACTCCAAGTACTGGGAAATCCTGAAGGTCTCTCTCAAGAACTTTAAAATTGATTGCAAGGTATGAAAGTTACTGGCACAGGATTGCCCAGAATAGAATGCCCTCTGCAGAGAAAGTGTTGAACTCTCTGAGCAAGACAATTTAAATATCCCAATGGAAATGTGAAAAATACAAGTTTAGAGTTAAACACCCCAGCTTTTTACCTGGACTATTTGTGCACTAACTGTGGTAGAACTTTCTGAACTCATATTGATTTGATCACTCACAGTTGGATGAACTGTAATTTGTCTCAAACACAGTGATATCATTTTGGCAAAAAAGAATCAATCATGCCCATATCTGCTAAGTAAAATCTCTTCAGCTATATTCATTCCTTTAACAATCCTAAGAGAAAAAGAATTCTCAGGAGTTACAACTTGTTATCTTCTCTGGTAGGGTTGCAAACAATTTAATGTTCTTGACTAACAGCATGGAAAAGTCATGTTAGCATTTTAAATACATATTTTGATAAACATGTTTACAGATGAGCAATTTTTAGGAATAAGCAATTAGGATTAAGGGAAAGATACATAAGAGATGTTTTATAAAGTGTTCATCAGATTCAGGAGGATTTTTTTTCAGAGTCTTTTGTTTTGTTTTGTTTTTTCTTCCTCTGAATGGGAATAATATAGTCTATAGCCAGTCAAATATAGTTGCCCTGGCTCTCTGGACTGCAGAGAGGAGCTGCTTCCATCAAAGTTGTTCATCTCATAATGTTATTGATGTGTACCTTGTTCTCTTGGTTCTACTCCCTTTGCTCAGCATCAGATTCCATAAGTCATTCCATGCTTCTCTAGAGTCCAATCACTTAGGGTTTCTTAAAGCACAATTTTATTCCACAGTATTCATGTACCATAACTTATTTAGCCATTCCCCAATTAATGGGAATCCCCTCAATTTCCAAGTCTTTGCCAGTACAAAAAAAGCCACTATGAATATTTTGGAACGTGTAGGACTTTTCCCAAATTTTACAATTTCTTCTGGAAATAGACCTAGCATTGGAATTGCTAGGTCAAAGAATTTGTACACTTTCATTGCTTTTTGGGCATAGTTCCATATTGCCCTTCAGAAAGTTTAAATCCATTCACAACTCCACCAGTAATGCATTAATGTTCCGTTCTTCCCACAACCGCTCCAACATTGATCATTTTCCCTTTTTCTCATATAAGTCAATCTGATTTTAATTTGCATTTCTGTAAGCATAATGATTTGGTGCATTTATTCATATGATTATATATAACTCTAATTTCTTCATTTGAAAATTGTCTTCATAACCGTTGATCATGTATCAATTGGGGAATGATTTGTGATATTATAAACAAGATGCAATTCTTTGTATATTTAAGAAATGGGACCTTTATCAGAACTGCTAGGTGTGTAGATTGTTTCCCAGCTTTCTGCTTCCCTTCTAATTTTGGCAGCACTGATTTTATTGGTGCAACAACTTTTTAATTTAATATAGTCAAAATCATTCATTTTGCAACTTATAATGTGCTCTGATTCTTGTTTGGTCATAAATGTATACCTTTTCCCCAGATCAGATGGATAGAATATTTTTTGGTCCATTAATATATTTATGGTATTGCTCTTTATGTCTAAATCCTGAACAGATTTTGACTTTATTTTGGTATAGGGTGAGGGATGTAGGTCTATATTTAGTTTTTTACTATACTATTTTCCAGTTTTTCCAAACAATTTTTGTCAAATAGTGTATTCTTATTGCAGAAGCAGATGTCTTTGGGTTTGTCAAATAGTAAATTGGTATAGTGATTTACTCCAGTTTCTTTTGAACCTATCTTAATTCACTGATCCATTACTATTTTTGTTAACCAGTATCAGGCAATATTTATGACTGCTACTTTATAATATAATATAGTTTTAGATCTGGTAGAGCTAAGCCACCTTCCCTTACATTTATTTTCATTAGTTCCCTTGATATTCGTGCCCTTTTGTTGCTCCATAGGAATTTTGTTATTTTTTTTCTAGCCAGGTAAAATAGTTATTTAGTAGTTTGATTGTTATGAAACTGAATAAGTAATTTAATTTGAGCAGAATTGTCATTAGATCTGACTTTATTGGGGTGAGAAATGCCTTATAATTGTGTTCATACAGTTTCTGGGTTTGTCTTAGGAGGAAGATTCCTTAGTATTTAATGTTGTCTATAGTACTTTAAATGGAATTTCTCTTTGATCTCTTGCTTTTGGTCTTTGTTGTTCACATATAGAAATGCTGATGATTTATGTGCATTTATTTTATAACCTAATACTTTGCTGAATTTGTTAATTGTTTTAAGGAGTTTTTTAGATAATTTTCTTTCATTCTATAAATATAACATATCATCTGCAAAGAGTGAAAGTTTTGCTTCTTCATTGCCAATTCCGATTCCTCCAATTTCTTTTTCTTTTCTTATTGCTTCAGCTAGCATTTCTAATACTATATTCAATAGTAATCATGATAATTGGTCTCCTTGTTTCACCCCTGAGGTTATTTTTACTTTTAAAGGAGCTGAATTCATTGGTCAATATTTCATAATTTTCCTGCATGATTCTTTTGCATTTTTCTTCTTCCCCTCTTATTTGTTTTTTGTTTTTTTTTTAGTTTTTTGCAAGACAAATGGGGTTAAGTGGCTTGCCCAAGGCCACACAGCTAGGTAATTATTAAGTGTCTGAGACCGGAATTGAACCCAGGTACTCCTGACTCCAGGGCCGGTGCTTTATCCACTACACCACCTAACCGCCCCACTCTCATTTATTTTTGAAATTCTTTTTTAAGCTCTTCTATGAGACTTTGGATTTGAGTCCAATTCATAGCTTCCTTTGAGACTTCCATTGTAGATAATTTGTCATTGCTTTCTTCTTCTAAGGTGATAATTTTAATCTTTTTCTACTTGCAGAATAACTTGTTATGTTTATCATTCTTTTAATGATTTTACTCATTTTGATTGTTTGAATTTTGCTCTTCCTAGAGTATAAAGAGTATAGAGCAAAGCTTTTTGTATTAGGTTGGGGTATAATCCCTGGTTTATTGCTGGCCAAGAAATTGCCTGTGCAGCCAGGTGTTGTATTTTTTATTTGCAGAGGTTTATTTCCTCCTTCATGTGCAGACTCTGACTATGCAGTGATTTGTTCCCAACCCAGTCCTGTAATTTGCCCCAATAATCTTTTTTAAATTTATTTTCATCAATATGCTCATGCATATTTTTTAGCGTGTTTTTCTTTTCTTTTTTTTTTTTTTGGAAAGGCAATGGGATTAAGTGGCTTGCCCAAGGCATACAGTCAGGTAATTATTAATTGTCTGGAGTTGGATTTGAACTCAGGTTCTCCTGACTCCATGGTAGGGCTCTAACCACTGTACAATCTAGCCACCCCAATGCATATTTTAAATTATAGTTTCCTTCCACCTTCCCTTCCCATCCCCCTCCCCTCAGCGGGCTAACAATCAGGTGAGCATTTTGCATACATATTTTGATAAACATGTTATACAGATTAGTTATTTTTGGTATGAGGAATTAGGATTAAGGGAAAGGGATACATAAGAAATCATTTTTATAAAGTGCTCATCAGATTCTGAAGGATTCTTGTGTGTCTGTGTGTGTGTGTGTGTGTGTGTGTGTGTGTGTGTGTGTGTGTTTTGTTTGATTTTGTTTTTCTTCCTCTGGATGGGAATAACATAGTCCAAACCAATCTAATGCAGTTGTCCTAGCTCTCTGAACTACTGAGAGGCGCCCCAGTAGCTCCAAGATTCAGATTTCATCTGGAGTTGGGACCCTCCCTGCTATCTAGCTTCCAGAACCTGTGTTGTTGTCTAGTTGCTGGGACCTGGTCTGTCCTATAGCTAAAAATGTCCAGCTGCCTTTCCTGTACTTAGCTGGGCTTTACTTCCCCTTTCCCCATGAAGGAACAGACTTTACTGAGATCTTTCATGATGCCTAGAGTTGAAAATTTGTTTTGATCTTTTCTTTTTTTGTTTTTGGTAGGATCTATATCTAATGTTTGGGTAGAGGCTTCATTTAACCTTGTGTAGTGAAAAGCTTCAGGAATATGCTAGTTTCATGCCACCATCTTGAGCTACAAATGTCTAGACTTAAATGAAATCACTATTAATGGTTCAATATTTTATTACCAGAATCATGTAACCAAAAATATATTCAGAGAAATATTCACACCAAATGTCACCTAGGATAATCTTTCTAACTTTTTTACCCTCTTTCCAGTCAGACTTAGGATATGTTGGTTTGTACATGATTTTTTTTTCCTTTGGAAGAAATGTAACTTATCCAAGCCTATTGAACCCTCCTCCCCACCAAACTGAACTCTCTCAATTCAATATAACTTCTGCATTCTCTACAATCTAATGATCTCGGGTCTCAGTAATCCAAAGTACAAATGTTCCCTCACTCTCTCTGTCTCTCCCTCTTCAATTATATACAAATACACACACACATATACATGACTATTATGTGTGTGCCATGCACCTGTACATGTGAACACAATGCATATATATATGTATGTGTGCTCATTTTGTGTCCCCATATTCAATATACCTTTGTACTTACACAGACAGATGTGATCCATGTTGTAAGGACATTGTACAGAAGTGATTGCACTCTGTAATACTAGCTGTGTGAACACATTTGGAGTTGTACAAGTGTATGAGTATATTAGGTACGTGGATGTTTGAAAAGGTAGTGAGGGTTAAAAAAGAAGATCTGTTAAAATCCAAAGAGCAATTCCTGAGTCAGGAACCCTCAGGCAAGGATGTATTTCTGAACATTGCTGTGTGAATGAGGGAGTCACTTAACCCTCATTGACTTAGATACTTTAAGATTATAAACTGGAAAATTGATGTTGATCTATATCTGGCAGAAGCAACTTCTATATAAGGATTTCCATATAGCAATGAAATTACAAATTTAGCTCAAATATACAATAAGGAATATTTTTTACATATATTATATAATTTTATCTATATGGATAAACTCTATGGGTTGATTGTACAGCGACAAAGTCTATAGTCTGGATATTTTCGATTTTTTATTGACTTGGTTTTTCCAGATTCATTAATTGGACTGATTTCTCTCATACTTCCATAATTTCACTGAGGAACTTTTGTAATATTCTAGGATTCAATGCAATTAGTAGGAATAATGTCAAAGTTGAACACAAAAAAATACAAAAGCTTTGTCCATTCAAGTATTTTCATGAATGTTGGACTAGATTCATGTAGCATATTTTCTTAGTATTCAAATGATTCTGCTTTAGAACATTTTTCAATGTCCCTTTCAATAGCAGAGAAAGTATTCCCACTAGATGGAAAATAAAACAAATGAAAAGAACTTGTGAATTCCCCAAGAAGAAATTTAGTAATAAATTAAGGACTACACCCCAGTTGGCTTGATTGCCTAAGACAGTAACTGTGTTTCTTTCAGCAAGTTACTTAATCTTTAGCTTTGGTTTTATCAACTATGAAGTAAATATAAAATTAGCATCACTACAAGGAAAATCATAGCAGATATACATGAAGTTGTTACAATCTTAAAGTACCTAATACATGCTAGCTAGCTGCAGTGGCAGCAGCAGTAATAGCAATAGTGGTGATAGAATAGTAGTCGTAGTAGTTGTAGTAATGTCGTACTGGTAGTAGTAGTAGAAGGAGGAGTAGAAGTAGTAGAAGGAGTAGGAGTAGTAGGAGTAGTAGTAGTGCTTATAGTGGTAGTGGTAGTAGTAGTAGTAGTAGTAGTAGTAGTAGTAGAAGTAGTAGCTGAAGTGATGGTGGCCATGGTGGTGTTAGTCTTAGTAGTAGTAGTTGGTACACCAACAAGTACACCTACAATTCTATATATTCCTCAATATTACCTTTATAACAATTCTCTCATTTCTTTATCTCTTGCCTACCCACACAGGCCCCAATCTAGTTAAGGTACTTATTATTTAATAACCTATTTTTTCTTTCTGCCTCCACTCTCTTCTCACTCCAATCATTCCTCCACACCGATGTAAAAGGCATATTCCTTGAAACTATTTCATTCCCCAAATCAATACATTTCAGTGGATCCCAATTACCTCGGAGAACAAATGCAAAGTCCTCTGTTTTGTCATTTAAAGTTCTTCATAACCTGTTCCCAACATATCTTTGAATATGTTTTTGACCCATTAGACCCCTCTATATACTCTATGATTCTGTCATATTCTCATTCATGCTGCTTCTTATACACAGAATTCTATTTCTGTCTTCAAACACTGATTCACATTGGATGTTACTCATGCCTAGGATGCACTTTCCCCTTCCTCTATATCTAAGAATTTCTAGTTTCATTCAAGACTGAGCTCATTCAGAATTTCCACAATAAGCCTTCCTTGAAGCTCTCCAGCTACTAAAATCCTCCCAGCCAAACAAGTATTTTACCCATTTTGTGATAGCCTATACATGGCTACACATATGTTCAATATTCCTAATAGAATTAAATTTCCTTGAGGGTAAGAAACTGCACTTCATTTTTGTCTTTGTTTAAGCAGGACCTAGAACAGTTATTGCAGTATAAATGCTTGTTGATTGATTTTCTTAACTTTAAAAAAATGTTTCAGAGTCTAGTCTCCAATTTGACTCAGATCATCAGCATCATTAGGCAAATAACTTTAAGGGGTTGCATGGCAGACTTTAGGGAAAGTACATGTGTCAAAAAGACTGTCCTTTTTTTATTTGCAATCATCCCCCATATTCTATATTTTAACTTCACTTTCAATTCTAGTCCAAGAAGTCCTATAATTGCATTTTCTGCCTGGAGGCTTGATTATCAATTAGTTATAAGTATACAAATCTTCTGACTTCTGGCCTTTTCTTTGTGGATTTCAGATTACAGTGAAGGGCTTTTCAACAAGTGACAATACTTTCCAAATGACATTTCCTCTTATCAGAGGAAAGGGCCATTAGTGTCCAGCGCTTATCTTTATTAGGATAAAAAATACTTGACATTTATTTATTTGAAAATTTTTACTCAAGTCCTGAAAGAAATCAAGGTGATAGAAAGCAGAAAAAGTCCTTGTAATCAGAAGAGTAAATTACTGAGAAGGTGAATTAACTCTTATTGGCTCTAAAATTACAAAAGCAATGATTAGCTGAATAAGCATATTTGTGTGTGAGTGTGTTTGAGTCTGTGTGTGTGTGTTTGGGTGCACGCGCGCATGCTAAATAAGCTACAAAATCAAAATGAGAGTAAAACCATACTGCAGTGGTGATATAAAAAATAACAGCATGATATTAAAGATGACTTCTGGGCAAGATGTGGAGTAAAAGATATTCAGACAAGGCTTTTTTGGAAAAGTAGAAGCTCTGATCAGGTGATTAATAATAAGAGACATTCCTATTAGGTCAAGATATATAAAGAGTTAATTTTCAGAGGAAGAAATCAAAGCTATTAATAGTCATATGAAAGCATATTCTAAATCAAAAACAATTACAGAAATGCAAATATAAACAACTGAAAACCAACTGATGGATTAAGATGTAAGAAAAGGAAAAATATGAAAAACTGGAGGAGACAAGAGAAAATAAGGACTTTAATTCACTATAGGTGGAGCTGTGAACTTCAACAATTCTGAGACAGAATTTGCAACTATTCCCAGAAAAACTATTGAACTGGACATCTCCTTTGACCCACTACAAGGCTGATAACTCAAAAGATTAAAAATTTGAAAAAAAAGAAGGAAAAGGACCTTCTCATAAATGTTTATAGTGATTTTTTTTTTGTGGTATCAAGAATTCAAAACTTAGGTGATGACCATGATTTAAGGAATGCCTGAGAAAGCTATCGCTTATGGATGTAATTTAATACTACTGGGTTCTAAGAAGAGATGAAGGAAATAATTTCAGAAAAACCTGAAAAAAGATATGAACTAATGCAAAGTGAAATGAGCAGGACCAGTAGATCATCCTTCCTTGTACCAGTAATGTTGAGAAGATAAGCAACTGAGAAAGAATTAGCAATTCTTATCAACATGATATTCTATCATAATTCAGTGAAAAATGCTGTGCACATCCAAGTAGAAGAGTGCACAATGAAACACAATTCTTTTCTACTTTAATTGTTTTTTCTTTTTTTTTTCAGAAAACTGATAATGTAGTATTTTTTTGGCATGACTTCAACAATAAATTGGATATTGTATTGCCTTAATGGCTGAGAGGTGTGGAGGGTGAGAGACAGAATTTAGAATTAATATAAAATAAAGTTGACATATTGTTAAATTAAATAATAAGCAGCACATGTTGAATCTAAGTTTAAAAGCTAAGAACAGAGAGACGAGACCACTGGACCTAGAATTAGCATTGAATAGATTTGATTTCACTTGCTTTTTTTACAAGGGAATGGGGCTAAGTGACATGCCCAAGGTCATTTGTCTACAACTAGGTAATTATTAAGTGCCTGAGACTGGATTTGAACTCAGGTCCTCCTGACTCCTTGGCTGGCGCTCTTTCCAGTGTGCCATCTAGCTGTCTTTCATTCTACTTTTAACTCCTATAAGGTAAGTGAGTTAATATGGTGCCTCTTTCTTCATCTGTAAAATAAGGCAATTGGAGAGAAAGGCTTCTATACATCATTCTGGCTTTAAATCATTTCTAACCAAGAAGTGTTTTTAGACCCTCAAGACAGATTCTAGACTATTAGGAAATCTTTGATGGAAAATCTAGGCGAGGAACCAACAAGACTCCATCAAAATTATGAATGGGTTGTAATCTGTATGAATTTAGGCCACTGATTTCAATTCTGAATTTAAAGGAAGAAAATGTGACTTGCCCAAGATAATCATGGTACGTATCAGAGGTGGGATTGAAATACAGGGTCACTGACTCTGCTCTTTCCATATTGCCTCCCTATGATAACTACAGTAATCATCCCAAATATATTTAATATTGAAATGATCTTTTTCTTGGCATTATTGGAACATATCTGAATGAACAAATGTATGTGGAATCAAATAAGGAATTATTTTGTAAGAATTTAGTTTCAATGCTGCCTCTCTAACATAATGTCCATTTTGTAGTATGAGGAGAACCAGATTTATCATCAATATTAGCTAATTTGAAACTTGAGCCTATTAGAAAAGACCTGCATTCAAGTTATCATAGAAGACTAAGGTTTTTTTAAATTGCTCTCCCCATAAATTTGCATTATGTTGTCCAATTAATTCAGCATGTATTGGCCTGAATATTCACCATGATTGTTTGGTTGTTATGTTCCAAATCAGTGTTCTTCCAAAATGTATTTCTGTCTCCTGGATTTATCATCACTGCTTTTCTACCTTCAAATGCTTATGTGCGATTGTGAATAATCTGTGTGTGTGTGTGTGTGTGTGTGTGTGTGTGTGTGTGTGTGTGTGTGATACATATAAACCCATTTACAACTCAATTTCTCTAAAATTTAAGTCATTTCCCCCTCTACTTTATGCTCTTCCAAAATTATTTCATTTAACATACGACCACTTGCATCATCTCCCAGGAGCATAATCTCAAGACATTAACCTTCACTTTCCATTTTATCTTATTCCTACATATTACAGTAGAAGCCAATCCAATGTCTAATCTAATATATTTAATCTTTTTTATAATTTGGTAACAGTATGTGACCACAAGGAGAGTATATAATTTAAGTATTGGATCTGAAAGTAAAATAATGATTTTAAATATCATCTGATACTTCCTAGTTAAGTGCACCTAGATGGTGCAGTGGATAGAATACTGGGCCTAGAGTGGGGAAGACTCATTCTTCTGAGTTCAAATCTGGTTGCAGACATTTACTAGATGTGTGTCCTTGGGCGAGTCACTTAACTCAGTTTGATTCAGTTTCCCCATCAGTAAAACAAGCTGGAAAAGGAAAAAGCAAACCACTCCTATATCATTGCCAAGAAAACCTCAAATGGAGTCACAAAAGTTGGAACATGCTTGAAATGGTGGAACAACAGAACCATTTGCTACATACAATATATACAGATATATACATGCATGTAAACACACAGGCATACATATCTGTATGCATATGTGCATATATGCATATATTTACATGTATGTGTATTTATTAATATGTAAAGATATCTTTCTTGTAAAATTTATAGAATTATTCATCACAGACTGCTTCCAGATATGATATTTCTTTTAATATTTTAAAGAAAATTAGCTGAAGTGTATCTCTCCTACAATCCTTGATTTATAAACATTATAAACCTATCCCTCAATTATAAAGCTTCACTCAATGTAGTTTAAATTCTTCTTCCTATTTTTAGGACAGTAAATACTTTTGACCCTTGCCTTCTATTACTTTTCACCACTTTCACTTGTTACTACTCACTGTTTCCTACCACTATTGCCTTCCCAAGGTCCATCAACAGTCCCTCAACTACTCCTTCTCTGAATTGTCTTCCTTCATTATTGGGGCAGATTAACTACCCGTGAAATAGACAAGTAAGGAAAGAAAGACAAAAATCCAACTTCATGTTCAATCCCATGTAAATCCTCTTCGTGTCTTCTCATCGAGAGCAATTTCCTTATCGGCCAAAACCTACAATCACTGTTGTCTACACTCAAACTCTTGTCCCTGTCCAACCCCCTGTCCTCATAGTTCAGCTCCCAGCCTGACATTCTTTCCCAGCTATGTCCCTGATTCTTGCCTCCCTCATTATCCTGAGTTCTTTTGACCCTTGTTGCCAGTCATCAGTCTCAATTTCCTGATCTAATTCTTCTCACCCTCTCCCAAGTTCCAGGTATGGATTGTGGATCATGAATTCCCACAAGAATGATTGTTCTTATTTACTCTTCTCCCTGGAGCTTCTCCCCTTCCAGAGGATTTAACTTCAGATCAAAAGAACCAACAACAGGACATTAGAGGTAGTACCATCCCCATTCTCTTTACCAAGATTGGGCTAAAGGGAAAGGAAACTGCAGTCTTGATATATAAACTTGAGCAGGGAGGATTTGTTCTGGGTATTACATTTAAATTGCTATCTCCATAAAGTTGCATTATGTTGTTCAATTAATATCACTTCATACTAATATCATTCAGGATGCATTGGCCTGAATATTCACCATGATTGGTTGTTCTTTTCCAAATAAGTGTTCTTACAAAATTAGAGCATTGCCCATTAGTCATTTTATTTTCCAATGTATTTCTGTCTCCTGGATTCATCAGCACTACTTTTTCTTTTAGCAAAATACATTTTCCTTTGGCAACATTCTGCTATCCATGGTGCTTAGATTCTAAGATACTATTAGTACTAGTGTTTAGCTACATTGAGTGTTAAATAGAGTATTGAGGGCTGAGGTAGAAAACATCACATTGTACATTGTTTCTTTGGGTAAATGTATTGCCAATTCCATTCAACTGGCAACATAAAATGTATCTTCATGTTTTAGACCCTTTGACTTTTATTGATAAGAGGATGATAAGCCATTCAAGTCACTGAGCCCAGGAGAATGGATTTAATGTCTGACTTGCTCTGAAGAACTTCAGAAGAAGGCTTCTATCTGACTTGAAGTAAATAATGTTACAAGTTTCTTGTTTTTCTAATCTTGATTTACTAGCTGACTGGGACTACAAAATCTAGGTTCAAAATAGTAGTCCCAATGTGATATTCAGATGTGGAGTGTAGAACAAACTTAATCCTGGGGAAAACTGACTTTAATGAGAAATGGTTCCCTTTTCTAACATTCATTAGTTCATTAAGCAACACACACTGAGGAACGAATTTAATTATAATGGATTAGAGAATGTCTCAGGTTTAGGACCTCCCTCCCCAAAAAGGAAACAAAAATGCTCAATGTACAATATGAATCAGGCTCGAGATATCTAAAGTGGCTAAATATGAATAATTCACAGGTGATTTACTAACAAAATTCACTAGCTTAGCAGTATTCAGTGACATAATGACTATTACAAGTTTCTGGGAGGTCACTATTTAAACTTCATCATAAGATAATTTTCAAAGACTGTTAATAAAGTATTTTACATTTGAAAGTGACCAAACACCATCATTCCATTTAAAACTCCAACTCCACTGAACATCCTCTTCATTAATAGTCTTGATCATCCACTCTGATGAATGGATAGTGCTGCTGGCAATTCAGTGAACAATGATACTTGGAGACATACAGAATTTTTGAACTCACAAGCTCACTCCCAAAGCTGGACAAATATATCCTTAGATATGCATTCAACTAAGTTTGAAAATGAATAACAAAAAGTAATGGGAGACTAAGACACCAAGAGTTCCTCAGCACAAGCTTGCCTACTTGAAGTCCCAGAACTTAAAGGAAGAAGTGATGGAGTTGATAGTACAGGAGCTAGAGCAGGCTGATTTTTTCTCTTTCCTTACTGGGATTAAAAGATGTTATCTCGAGTTCAAGCTAATAGTTATCAGTCAGAGGGTGTCTGCTTTTATTGGGAGGATATCTACTTCCATTTTTTTGAATAAACAAACAAAAACCCATCAGAATGGCATAATGGATAGAGGGAAGGCCTTAGGATCAGGGAGAGGTAGACCAAAGTTCTACCTATGTTATTTCAATTGTGTATTATCTCAACTGATGTGTCAAGTAAAATATTGGATTTGAAATTAGAAAGATGAGTTCAAATCTTATATGATATTTATTTACTATGTAAGCATGTGTGAATTAAGTAATACCTTGAATCTCATTTTCCTATCTGTAAAATGGTTGAGAGTTTGTACTAGAGATCCAAATTTGTCTTCAAAATCTATGATCACTTAATATCTATATCTATTATTTATCTATATCTATTGTGATCATATGATACCATATATGATCAGAACCTATGATCTATGATTATATGATATCTATTATGATATCAGTTAATTTTTCAATGACCTTAGGAAATTCTGTCACACAGTTGAATTACAATAAATTCAGGAAGTTTTTGCATTATGTGTTTTTGCTCACTAGTGAAAAATACAGGATGAGTTCTTGCATTTAAAAAAGAAGCAACAGGGGAGGCTAGGTGGTGCAGTGGATAAAGCACAGGCCCTGGAGTCAGGAGTACCTGGGTTCAAATTCGATCTCAGACACTTAGTAATTACCTAGCTGTGTGGCCCTGGGCAAGCCACTTAACCCCATTGCCTTTCAAAAACCTACCCCCCCAACCCCCCCCCCAAGAAGCAACAACATAAACACAAATCCTTTAAAACTTGAAGTATTCATGACTTCATTCTGATGAATACTGTTCCCACAACAACATTCATTCTTTTTATTCATTATTGTCCCCGCCTTGGTAAAGGTCAAGGTGCTGAAGCTCCCCTTCCTCCCAGATCTAACCTATCCTTTTGCCACCATCAGTAAGTAACTCCTACTGCTTCAGGTTCTTCTAAGACTCCATTCAATTTCTAGTAGTTCTTTTCTCCTCAGTTGATGCTTAATGTATATTTGTTCAAATGAATCCAGTTAAATTAGATACTATTGATATCACGTCAACAGTTCTGTATAGGGAGGTTAAAACCCCATAGTTTTAGACTAGGAGATGCAGGCTAGTATGAATACTTTATATATCTGAATTATAGAATAGTTTATGGAAAATCAAGACTTGTTATCAAATGGATCCATGATCATTATTTGATTCTCCTCCAAAGTTGAATTTCACAGTCCATTTATGATTATCCACTCCATGAGATGCTGAAGCCTTCCTTAATTTCTTCTGACAGTGTCAGGATAGCAGTGGAGCACTCAGGATGAAAAATATTTTCTTTTCAATCACCCATCTTCTCACTCAGTCTTTCAATTTTTTTTCTTTTTTTTTTGCAAGACAATGGAGTTAAGTGACCTGCCAAAGGTCGCACAACTAGGTAACTATTATGTGTCTGAGGCTGGATTGAACTCAGGTTCTCCTGAATCCAGGTCCAATGCTCTATCCACTGTGCCTCCTAGCTGCCCCTCAATAAGTCTTATTAATTACTAACATTGCCAGACAATACAATAAGTACTGGTCACCCAGAAAGACAAAAGATTGTTCTGACCTTCAAATACTTGTAATTTTTAAAAGTGTTTGTTTGTTAATTGAAGCCCATTCAGATACAGTAGACAATATTCCATTGTATTCTATGTGGTATTTACTTTTAATTCTTTGGATATTTCTGTATTCAAAGAAATATTGATATTAAAAAATAAGATCATTAAGGGAGTTTTCTATTTCCTGAAAGTAATTCAGCCCATCCCTTTGAATTCTGGTCTCAATTTATCCATTTCTATAAACTATCCCAGAAATACATACTAATGAAAAACTATATAGAATTTTCATCTAACTAATTAGGTTATGACATGAGCAATAAGCATGCTCCATTCCCTTGTTTGTATGGCTTGATCAAATTCTTATAAGCAGTTCCAAATCTTTGCAAAATCCTAGGGCTTGATGAGATCACTTGCAAAAAGGAGCATGTGAGGACTATTCCTAGTCAGCAGAAATCTGTTTTCAATGTGAACTCTTTGTGGGTTCCCTTCCTTCACAAGAGAAAAAAAAGCTTTTGAAGTATTCATCTCCTTTAAGACATTCCTGGTTTTATGATGAGAAAGGTCACCGAATGAAGTAATCCCTGTCAGGCACCATCTGTAGGACTCTGGGCAAGTCACTTAACCTCTTTCTCCCTCACTTTGAAAAAGTAGTTATTAATAATAGCACCTATTACCCAAGATTGTTGTGAGAATAAAAGGTGATATTTATAAATTTTAATAATAATAAATTTCATCATAAAAGAAGATGATATTTATAAAGAATCTCAAAGTTCTATATTAATTTTGACAATAATAATTATCATATTGTTTAAAATAAATATTATATTCTTAATAATCACTATTAAATGCTATATACATTCTTAAGTTAGGTCAGCTAGATGTCTCAGTGGATAGAACACTGAATCTAAAATCAGGAATAACTGAATTTAAATCTGGCCTCAGACACTTGCTAGGTATTTCACTGGACAAGTCACTATATTTTATTAGCTTCAGTTTCCTTATCTGTAAAATGAGTTGGAGGAAAAAAATGGAGAAACTACTCTAGTATCTTTGCAAAGAAGACTCTAAATGGGGTCATGAAGAATTGGATATGATTGAACTGACTTAGCAGCACTAAAATAATTAACATCATATTAATTATACTACTAATTATTATTAATATTATTAATTATTAATATCATATTAATTATACTACTAATACAGAGTCAGGATTATGACCATAACCAGAATTTACCATTTTAATATCCACAATAACAATAAAATTATCATTATTCCTGTTGTTATTACATCTCTGAAGGAATCTTGAACAACTATGATATTGGGATGGGAAATACCTTATTGGGAGGAATCTTTAATGGAATACTTTGGATATTGAATTAACTATTTGATTATTTTTTCTCATCACCAACAAACAAGCAGTGTAGGATCTGGGTTTTCGAAACCTTTGATTGATTATAAATATTCCACAAAACCCTAGCCCAATTCCTTATTCTAACAAAGAGGTGAGATTTCTTTCTTAAATGATATGTCAGTAGAATTGAAGTTCAAATAACATCTGCTGTGCTACCTGGACTTGAAGTATAATCGTGGTTTTTCTCAAGAATGAGGGAATGCTAACATCAGTAGACTGACCTCTAAATCATGATTTTTTTGACCATAGTAACCAAAGGAACAAAGGAAAAAGTATGAAATATCTGGTTATTTTTGCTTGATTTCCTCTGATTTTAGGTAACTGTGGCATAAAAGGGGCTAATAGTAAGAATCAAACAGATTTTAAAGGAGCTCTAAACTTTGATTTGATTATTGGTACTCCAAATATGAAATCCATCTCTATTGTCCAATAAGTATATTTACTCCTTGAGCAGCTCGGTGATATTAATCTTGGCATTCTTGACATAAATTAAGCTAGAAGAAAGAAGGAATTTGTAGCTAAATGGATGATTGATGCACAAGTACTCATTGAGTAGCAAGGAAAGGAGTCTATTTTATTGAATACCAAAGGGGACAAAAATGTTATTTAAAGGGTCATTTAATAACAATAATTATGTTTTTCCTTCATTCTCAAAGAGGATCCTGACATCAAGGAGGTGATGCCATGCAAAGCAAGTGAATTAGATTTCAGTGAGTGTGTACTGTGCTATGTCACCAGGCTCACTTTATTATTGCAGAAATAATTGTAGAAGATGGAAAGTTAAATAACACATTTATATAACACTTACAGTGTGCCAGAGCCTACAAGAGTCATTTTACAATTATCATCTTATTTAATTCCTATAACAATGTTGAGGTGAGTGCTATTATTATTCCCATTTTACAGATGAATAAACTCCAGTAAACAGAGGTGAGGTTACTTGCTTATACTTCCATGGCTAGTAAGTTCCTGAGAAATTTGAACTCAGATTTTTTTTATTCCAGGTCAGTGCTGTAACCACTGCTTCACCTACCTCTTCCAAGTCAATGAGGAATTTGCTGAGACATTCCTAATTGAAGCATCAGTTATATCAGTAGCTAGAGGGTAATATATATATACATATATATATGTGTATATATATATATATATATGTGTGTGTGTGTGTGTGTGTGTGTGTGTGTATGTACATATGAATTTTGGAAAACTTGAATTCAGAAAAGGACACTAGAAAACTCTTTTAAGTCATAAAGAACACTGATCAAATTTCAGCATGGACCAAGTCAATGAAATTTATTATAAATTGTTGGAAATGGCAAACTGAATAACATCAAAAATTGAAATTAATGATATTTTAATAGAAAGGAAGACTCATTCATGATGTGAAAGTCATCCCTGAATCAGGGGTCTGTACAAAGATCATATTAATTAAAAAAAGAAAATGGAAGACATTTTAGTAATGGGAAAAATAAAAATAGAACATGCAATTGTAATAATTTATCCTTAGTTATTTACATAGGTAATTGGACATGAAAATGGGTAAGGGAAATCCAATTTGGTATCAGTATTCATCATATTAATTTTTGAGTGAACTTTAATTATTAAAAATCAACTGCTATATCAAGGACACCAAATGTATAAATTCAAAAAATGTTCATAGAAACAATCCTAATGAGAATGAAATCTTTGTGTTTTTTTTCCTAAAAAGGTCTTAAATGCAAGTTATATAGGAAACTGATTCAAATTTTTAAGACTGAGTCATCTCACAATACATAAATGATCAAAAGATGTATATATATATATATATATATATATATATATATATATATATATATATATATATAGGCATCAAAGACAGAAATCCAAGTAATATCAAGTCTTGTGATTAATGAATGTATGATTAATACAACAACAAACAAGGATGCCAAAATAATACAAGCACTGTGTAGGTCAGAAGTCATTTAAAAATATTTCCACTAAAAAGAATATATTGTTATTTTACTTTGTGATAGACTCAGTGGTAAGGTATGAGGACACAAATATAAGCACAAAAGATTTTTTGACCTCAAAGAGTTTATAGCAATACATATATAAGGGAATAAAACTTTTAAAAAGGATGAGCAACTGAGAATAAGTATGGAATCATGGTGGAGCTTGTCCAAAGGAGCTTAATGAACTAGTTCTGGCTAGAAGACCAGGGGAAGGAGAATGGAAAAAGTAGTTTGGAACCGACCAAGAAAACAAAAATGATGAACAAATGACAACACCAATTTAGAAAAAAAAATACTTTGCAGGAAAAACTAACAAAGAAGACTTTTGGTTTATTGTGAACAATGTTTTATAAAGGAGAGAGATATAGTGAAGGGTAAAAGCACATTAAACATTAAAAAGTTTTACCAGAATTACTATTTAGCAATGTCTTGCTATTGGTATTTAAAGATAAAAAGAGATGAAGGATCATGGGGAACGAGATTTGCAAAGATTTTTAGAGCAAAAATATTCCTACAATCAAGTCACCATACCTAGCACCTAAAATAACCTGGGACATGACAATAGAGGAGGCAGAAATAGTACTTCTTGTATAAGACAAAATTGCAGTGAGACTGGACCAAATGTACACACACATTTACACAAATGTGATGCAATGGCGAAGTCATTGTAGAACTGAGTCCAAAGGAATATGATATATTGGAAGATGACTTAGGCATAAGAAAAAGAAATACTAGATTTTGTTATCAATGAAAAAGCAATCAAAAGATCAACAAGTGCAAACTTTAAGGTTGGCTTTTCTACCTATATTGGAGACTCATCTGTGAAAGTCTTATTGAAGCATCCTCAGTAATTATATTGGTAGATTATAAATAGCTTTTCACAAGGTATTATTCATTTTCATAATTATACCATCATTTAAGCATTAGCATAACATCAGTCCTAGCCCTAGAATAAGGAAGGCCTACCATGTTTCCCCATGTATAAGATGCACCCTCTTTTGAAAAATCTGGGGCCTAAAAACTAGGGGTCTCTTATACAGTGGTTGTACATTGTATTTAACTTCCATTTCCCACTTTTTCATGCTTGTTGTCTTTGCACTCATTGTTTCTCATTGGTTACCAGTATATTAGGTTACATTTTGTCACTGCCCAGAAATGGCTCAAAAAAAGATTTTCATACAAATTTCAAGCATAAAGTGATCCAGTTTGCAAAAGTGAATGGAAAATGTGCTGTTGGATATCAGCTTTGTCCTCCTCCAACTGAGAAAACAATCTGAGACTGGCTACAAGAAGAAGAAACCCAACTGAAAACACTCTGGCAGAAGAAGTCCATGAGAGTCAAGGCTGTCAAATGGCCTGAGTTCAAGAGGAAATAGAAGAAATTCATTGAAGAACAAAGGGTGATTGGAATTCCTGTGTCCACAAAGATGGTTCAACTCAAGTCAGGAAGAATAGCTGATGAAAAAGAAGCAACTGATTTCAAAAGAGAACACAATTGGTGCTTCAGATTCATGAAACAGAATGGATTAAGAATGCACCAGACTTGCCCAGGGGGTGCTTGTGCTCAACCACAGACCAGACCAGAGCCAGGATAACAGTCAAAACCTCTCTGTAGTCAGTGATTTGTCATCAAACACAGATGAGGATGAGCTAATGGATGGGACTTCTGACAGTGATGAAGAGTTGCATGAATTTTATGATGAATAAAATTTGAGTTCAACAAATTTATGTAATACTTGTTTTTTTCAAATTTTGGACTCCCAAATTAAGGTGTACCTTATAAATGGGGAAATATGGTATATTTCAAATTCTACTAATGATATGTAATATGTGATCCTGGTCAAGTTCATTAATCACTCTTCCACAACCAATTATCTAACACTAAAAACTTCTTGTTACAAGATGGTCAGTATTCATAGAGGAAGTTCCTAATCATAGAGGAAGTTCTTCCCCAAAGCTTAATTTTGTTTTTTACCTTTTTCTTAAGTTTATTTATTTTCATTATATGTACATGCATATGTCTAAGTTACAAAATTTTTCTCCACCCTCCCATCCCACCCCCTTCCCCTCAGCAGGGAGCAGTCAGATGAGTGTTTTACATATATATTTTGTGCAACATGTTTACAAATTAATAACTTTTGGCATGAGGAATTAGGTTTAAGGAAAAGAGATAAATAAGGGATAATTTTTATAAAGTGTTCAGATTCCGAAGGGTTGGGTTTTGTTCCTGTGTGTTTTGTTTTGTTTTGTTTTTCTTCCTCTGGTTAGGGATGATACAGTCCATAACCAGTCAAATATACTTGTCCTAGCTCTCTGGACTGCTGAGAGGAGCTGCTTCCATCAAGGCTGTTTATTTCATAAAGTTTTTGTTGATGTGCACATTGTTCTCTCTGTTCTGCTCCCTGTGCTCAGCATCAGATCCCTTATGGAATAACATGTCATTCCATGTTTCTCTAGAGTCCGTTCATGTACCAAAAATAATTTCTAAAAACTAGAATTGGGTAGAGGAAGCTAATGATTTCATTAAACATCAAGAAACAATAAAACAAAAGGAAAGAGAGAGTAGGGTAAATAGTTAAAATATAATGGAGGGAAATACACAGTAATCATATTTTTAATTGAAATAATATTTTATTTTTCCAATTATATGCAAGCATAATTTTTCAGCATTAATCCACTTGCAAATTTATGAGATCCACATATTTCTACCACATTCCCTTTCCTCCCCCCTCCCCAAGGTAGTAAACAAACTGGTAAACATTGAACAAGTACAATCATGTTTAACATAATTCCATATTGGTCATTTTTTAAAAGAGAAATTAACCAGATTTTTTTTTCTTTTTAGATTTTTCGAGGCAATGGGGTTAAGTGACTTGCCGAAGGCCACACGGCTAGGTAATTATGAAGTGTCTGAGGTCGGATTGGAACCCAGGTACTCCTGACTCCAAGGCTGGTACTCTATCCACTGCGCCACCTAGCCGCCCCTAAAAGAGAAATTAGAACAAAGGGGAAAAAAATATGAGAAAGAAAGAAAAAACATGTTTTAAAAACTGAGCATAGTATGTTTTCCTGTAAATTCTGATTCAATAGTTTTTTTTTTTTATTTTCTCTGAAGTGGATGACTATCCATAGCAGGTCTCTCAGAATTGTTGACCTCTGAACTGCTGAGAGGAGCTGCATCCATCATAGTTGATCATCTCAGAATGTTGCTAATGTGTAAAATGTTGTCTTGGTTCTGCTCACTTTTCTTAGCATCAGTTCATGCAAGTCTTTCCATGCTTCTCTAAGTTCCAACTCCTCATGATATCTTACAGAACAATAGTACTCCCTCACATTCATATACCATAACTTGTTGAGCCATTCCCCAACTGATGGACATCCCCTCAATTCCCAATTCTTTAGAACAACAAAAAAAGCTGCTATAATCATTTTTGATCATATGAAATTTTTTCATATTTTTATGATTTCTATGGGATATAGACCTAATATTGGTATTTCTGGATCAAAGGCTATAAACAGCTTTATTATTCTTTGGGCATAGTTCCAGATGGTTCTTCAGAATGACTGGATTAGTATGCAAGTTCTTTGACAATGTATTAATATCCCAATATTGTCACATTCTCTCCAACATTGATCATTTTCATTTTTTTGGTCAATTTAGCCAATCTGATAGGTGTTTTAATTTGCATTATTCTAATCAATAATGAATTGGGGAATTTTTTCATATGACTATAAGTAACTTTAATTTCTTCATCTAAAAACTGCCTGTACATCCTTTGACCATTTATCAACGGGGAAATGACTTATAATGTTAAAAATTTGATTCAGTTCTCTTCATGTTTTAGAAATGAATCTTTTCTCAGAAATACTAGCTGTGAAAATTATTTCCAAGCTTTCTACATTCCTTCTAATATTGGCTACATTGGTTTTATATGGCAAAAACATTAATTTAATAGTCAAAATAATCCATTTTTACAGTTGCAATGTTCTCTCTTTCTTGTTTGGTCATAAGCTTCTATACTTTCCATAGATCTAATAGACAGAATATTTCTTGTTCTCTTAAATGGTCTATGGGATCATCCTTTATTTCTAAATCTTGTATCCATTTTGATCATATTTTTGAAAAGGATTTGAGATGCAGGTCTAGGAATAGTTTTTGCCATTCTATTTTCCAGTTTTCCCAGCAGATTTTGTTGAATAGTGAGTTCTTATCCTAATGTCTTTGGCTTTATCAAACAGGTGATTACTTTAGTCATTTACTACTCCTTCCTTTGAACTTGTTCTAATCCAGTGGATCATCACTCTTATTTCTTACCCAGTACTAGACAGTTTGATGACTGCCATTTTATAAAACAATTTTAGATTTGGTTCAGGTAGAGTGCCTTCCTTTGTATTTTTTTCCTATCAATCCTCTTGATACTCTTGACCTTCTGTTACTTCCAATGAAGTTTATTACTTTTCCTAGCTCTACAAAAATAGTTTTTTTATAGTTTGCTATGGCACTGAATAATTAATTTATTTTAGGTAGAGCTTTAATTTTTATTATATTAGGTCAGTCAAACCATAAACAATTGACATTTTTCCAGTTATTTAGGTCTTACTTTATTTGTGTGAAAAGTATTTCACAATTGCGTTTATATAGTTTCTAGGTTTGTCTTGAAGGGTAGATTTCCAAGTGTTTTATACTGTTTACAATTACTTTAAATGTAATTTCTCTTTCTATCTTGTGCTTAGGCTTTATTTTTCAAAGATATAGAAATGCTGATGATATATGTGGATTAATTTTTTGTCTTTCAATTTAATTTACTTTTTTAATTTACATTTTAATTTATTTATTTACACATTACTAAAATAGTCTTGTTGTAAAAGTAAACATAATTCCCCCTTACCTCACAAGAAATAAAGTGAAAGAAAGAGAAAAAAATATGCTTCAGTCTGTGTTCATATACCATCAGTTCTGTCTCTGGGATTGAGCGCATTCTTTCCCATAAGTCCATCAGAGAAGTTACCTCTATATTTTTCCCCACGTGCTATTGCTAATTGTAATTCCCTCCATTCATTCCTCCCTACTCCCACTTACTCTATTTTTCTCTCTCCTTTCACTCTGTCCCTCTTCAAATGTGTGCTATGGGATAGCTAAGTGGCACAGCAGACAAAACACCAGTCCTGGGGTCAGGAGGCCCAAGTCTACATCCCACTCCAGAGACCCAGCATATGGGTCTTGGGCAGGCCACCCAATCCCACCACCTTGCAAAAAACAAAAAAAAATGTATTGTATCTGACTACCCTCTCTGAAAATACCCTCTCCTCTATCACCTACACTCCCCTTCCCTTGCCCCTGCCCCCTTTCTCCCATTCCTTTCCTCTCCTTTGTCCTCTAGATTTTTATTTACTACTAAGTGTGTATGTTGTTTCCTCTCTGAGCCATTTCTGATGATAATAAGGACTCATTCATTCCCCCTCATCTTCCCCCTTCCACTCCATTGCAAAAGCTTTTTCTTGATTCTATTACATGAAGTATCTTTGTCTATTCTATCTCTCTTTCCCTTTCTCCCAGTACAATCCCTTTTCACCCATTGTCTCCATCTTTACAAAATATTATACCTTCAAATTCAGTTCCCTCCTATGCTTTGTCTAAATATGGTCCTTCTAAACAGTCTATTAAATGAAAAGGTTCATATTTGTTGTCAGTATCATCTTCCTATGCAAGAATGCATGCCGTTCAACATCATTAAATCCCTCATAACTTACCCTCCTCATCCACCCTCTCTATGCTTCACCTCTACTTGAAGATCAAACTTTCTGTTCAGCTCTGGCCATTTCATCAAGAACATTTGAAATTACCCTATTTCATTGAATGTGCATTTTTTCCCCTGGAAGAGGATGGTCAATTTTGCTGGGTAGTTGATTCTCAGTTGTATTCCAAGCTCTTTTGCCTTCCAGAATATTATAGTCCAAGTCCTAGAAGCCCTTAATGCGAATGTTGCTAAGTCCTGTGCAATCCTGATTCAGCTCCACAGTATTTGAAATGTTTCTTCCAGGTTACTTGTAAGATATTCTCTGTGACTTGGGAGTTCTAGAATTTGGCCATAATATTCCTGATTTGGGTGTTTGCTGTTTTTTGGAATCTTAGGATGAAATTAGTGAATTCTCTCAATTTCTATTTTTACCATGCACTTCTAGGATATCAGGGTAATTTTCCTGGAGAAATTCTTTAAAAATGAAGTCAAGGCTCTTTCCTGATCATGACTTTCAGGTAGTCCAAAAAATTTTAAATTATCTCTCTTGCATCTGTTTTCTTCTAGTTTTTCATTCTTTGGTATTGTTTTATTGTTTCTTGATTCCTTGAAAAGACATGAACTTCCTTTAGCTTGAATCTACTTTTGAAAGAGTTGTTTTCTTCAGAGAACTTTCTCCTCTTCCATCTGGACAATTCTGCTTTTGAAAGGTATTCTCCTTATTAATTTTTGGGGGTTTTGCAAGGAAAATGGGGTTAAGTGGCTTGCCCAAGGCCACACAGCTAGGTAATTATGAAATGTCTGAGACAGAATTTGAACCCAGGTCCTCCTGACTCCAGGGCCGGTGCTTTATCCACTACGCCACCTAGCCGTCCCTTTTATTAATTTTTTGAACTGATTTTTCCATTTGATATTAACTGGCTTTTAACATGTTGCTTTCTTCAGCATTCTTTTTTTGGATCTCCTTGACTAAGCTGTTTACTTGATTTTCATGTTTTTCCTGCATTGCTCTCATTTCTCTTTCCAAATTTTTCCTCTACCTCCCTTTCTTGATTTTCAAAATGTTTTTTGAGCTCTGCCTCAATCTGAGATGAATTCCTATTTTTGTTGGAGGCTTTAGATGCAGAAGCTTTGATTTTGTCATCTTCTGAGTATGTGTTTTTGATACTCCATGGGACCAAAGTAGTTGTCTACGGTCAAGTTCCTTTCTTCCTGTTTACTCATTTCCCCAGCCAGTGCTCTAGTTTTGGGGTGCTTCCCAAGGTTTTGAGTAGTTATTGGCCCCTACAAGGACCTCTGTTCATTCAGTATCTTATGAGAGGCTCTAACTGTTCTCTTGGCCAGTGCTTTGGCCTGTGGATGACCATAAGCCTTCTCCCTCTACCCTGGAGCTATAAGGAGGGTCCCTACTGCTTTAGGGTAGTATGGGGCCCAGACTGCAAACTGAATTTGAATATAAAAGCATCCAAGATCTGTCCCAGGGATAGAGGAGAGACCTCAACAGTCTCCTCCAACCCCCTTACCTTGTGTGGGCTGAGTGCTTTGGGGGGTAGCTTTAAGGTGGCTCCCTGCTGGGTGGCTCCCCTGGGTTGGGAGGTCTGGAAACTGCTTTTGCTGTCATAAGTTGGCACTCCCAGGGACCCAGGAGTCCCTACAGGCTGTTCTGGGAAGGCTCAACCTCCTTTTGTTCCTGAGGTAATCTTGGCACTGCTGCTGTCCCCTCCAACACAGTGGAAAAAGGCCTTCCTATGATCTTCCAGATCACCTTAGGCTAGAAAATTGCCTTATTGGGTCTTTCTGTGGGTTCTGTTTCTTAAAAATTAAGGTAGAATCATAATTTTAAGGTTTTTGGAATATTTTGGAAGAGAATTTCTGGGAAGATGGTGGCTCCATGCCACCATCTTGGCTCAGGTTAATTTTATATTTTGCTACTTTGCTGAAGTTGTTCATTGTTTCAACAAGGTGTTTTATTTGATTTTTCTAGGGTTCTCTAAGTATACCATCTTATTGTCTTCAGTGAGTGAAAATTTATTTCCTCATTGTCAATTCTAATTCCTCTAATTCCTCTTTCTTCAGTCATGGCTAAAACTAAAATTTCTAATATTATATTGAATAGTATCAGTGATATGAGCATCCTGATCTCAACCTTGATCTTTTTACAAAAGCTGCTAGATTACCTCTTTATTTATAAGCTTGTGGATGGTTTTAGATAGATATTTTTATACCCTTTAGGTAATTTAAAAGGAATGAGCACTGTATTTTAGAAAAGACTTTTTCAGCATCTATTGAGAAAATCATATTATGTCAATCAGCTATGTTATTAATGTGATCAATTATGTTGATTGTTTTCCTAATTTTGAACCAGTCCTGCTTACCTGGTATGAATCTTATTTGATCATAGTATATTATCATATCAATAATTTCTTGTAATCTCTTTGCTAAAATTTTAGATAAATTTTTTGCTTTAGGGAGATTGGCTTATATTTTCTTTTTCTTGTTTGGCTCCTCCTGGTTTAAGTATCAGGACAATATTAGTGTCATGATTTTTTAAATATCTTATATAAATTTGGAATAGGATTGTTCCTGCAATGTTTGGTAGAATTGATTTTTGACTCCATCCAGGACTGGAAATTTTTTCTTAGGTTTTGATGATTTCTTCCATTACTATTTTTGAAATTGAGCTAGTTAAGTGTTTTATTTCCTCTTCTGTTATTTGGGTAGCTTATATGCTTGTAAATATTCTTCCATTTCACTTAGATTGTCAAGTTTGTTGGCATCTACTTGGGCAAAATAGATCCAAAACATACTTGAAATTCCTACTTATTGATGAGCTTACTCTTTTATTTTTGATAATGATTATTTTTTCTTTCTTTTTTAAATCATATTAACTAAAGGTTTATATATATATATATATATATATATATATATATATATATATATATATATAAATTGCTGTTTTTCATAAAAATCAAATTTTAGTTTTTATGTGTTAGATCATTTTTTACTTTCAATTTTATTAATTTCTCCTTTGATTTTCAGAGTTTCTAAATTTACAATTTAATTGGGGATTTTTAATTTACTCTGTTTTTAGCTTTTTTTAACTGTATGCACAATTCATTGATATACCATTTCCCTCTTTTATTGATATGTTTTAAGAGATATAAAATTTCCATTAAAACCTGTTTTGGAGGCAGCTAGGTGGCATAGTAGATAAAGCACTGGCCCTGGAGTCAGGAGTACCTGGGTTCAAATCCGGTCTCAGACATTTAATAATTAGCTAGCTGTGTGGCCTTGGGCAAACCACTTAACCCAGTTTGCCTTGCAAAAACCTAAAAACAAACAAAAAAAACCTGTTTTTATTGCATTCCATGTATTTTGGCATGATGTCTCATTGTTGTCATTTTCTTGGAAGAATTTGTTGATTTTTCTATGATTTGTTGCTTGGTCCACTAATTCTTTAAAATTGGTTATTTGGTTTCCAATTAATTGTTGGTTTATGTTTCTATGGCCCTTTATTACATGTAATTATTATTACACCATAATCTCAATAAGATGCATTTAAAATTTCTGCTTTCATACATTTGATTGTGAGAATTTTATGCCTGAATACTGGGTAAATTTTGCTATAGTTCCTATGTACTGCAGAGAAAAAGGAATAATCCTTTCTAAAACCATTCAATTTTCTCCACAGGTCTATAATATCTAAGTTTTCTAAAATTCTATTAACCTTTTTAACTTTCTTCTTAGTTATTTTATGGTTAGATTTATCTAATTCTGAGAGAGGGAGGTTGAGGCACCCCACTATTACAGTTTCGCTGTCTATGTCTCCCTGTAATTCATTTAGTTTCTCTTCTAAGAATATGGATAATATACCATTAGTTCATGTATGTTTAATCATGACATTACTCCATTGCCTATGATGCCAACTACGGATGCAGTTTCTAGCCTTATCCTTTTTTATTTTTTATTGATATTTTAATCTTCCAAAGACAGGTTATGAAGGTTTTTCAATATTCATTTGCATATATATATATATATTCAAGTCACAAAATTTTATTTCACCCTCCCTTCCCACCCCTTCTCCTCAGTGGAAAATGCTCAGGTTAATATTGTACATAGATATTTGTGTTAAACATGTTACAGATTAGTCATTTTCAGTATGTAGAAAGAGGATTAAGGGAAATAAATACATAAGAGATTATTTTTTAAAAAAAGTGAATGTAGTGTTCATCTGATTCTGGAGGATTTTGTTTAGTTATGTTTTGTTTTTCTTCCTCCTTTGTCCATAACTATTGTAATACAGCTGGCCAGGGTCTCTGAACTGCTGAGAGCAGTTGCTTCCATCGGGCTTCATCATCTCACTATGTTGTTGTTAACATGTACATTGTCCTCTTGGTTCTGCTCTATTTACTCAGCATCAGATCCTGTAATTCATTCCATGCTTTTCTAGAGTCTGAGCATTTATGGTTTCTTATAGAACAATGGTTTTTATGTAATATTCATGTACCATAATTTGTTTAATCATTCCACAATTGATGGGCATCCCCTCAATTTTCAATTCTTTGCCACCTCAAAAAGAGCTGCTATGAATATTTTGGAACATGTGGAACTTCTCTCCATTTTTATGATTTTTCTATGATTTGTTGCTTTTCATAAAATTTCTTCTTGATATAAACCTAGACTTGGAATTGAAAATTGGAAATGAACAGTTTTATTGCTCTTTGGGCATAGTCATGTTGCGCTACAGAATGGTTGGATCAGTTCACAACTCCACCAGCAAGGCATCAATGTCCTAATCCTCCCACAACCGCTCCAACATTGACCATTTTCTCTTTTTCTTATTTTAGTCAATCTGATAGGTGTTAGGTGATACCTCAGAGTAGTTTTAATTTGCATTTCTCTAATCATTAATGATTTGGGGGGGCAGCCAGATGGTACAATGGATAGCACTGGCTCTGGAGTCAAGAGAACCTGAGTTCAAATCTGCCCTTAGACACTTAATGATTACCTAGCTGTGTGACTTTGGGCAAGTCCATTAATCCTATTGCCTTAAATAAATGAAATTAGAAAAAATAATTATTTAGAGCATTTTTTCATATGATTATATATAATTTTAATTTCTTCCTTTGAAAACTGTCCATCCATATCTTTTGACCATTTACCAAATGGGTAATGACTTGCAACCTTATAAATTTGATGCAGCTCTCTCTCTATATATATATTTAGGTTTTTTTTTTTTTAAATAAGGCAAATGGGGTTAAGTTGCTTGCCCAATGCCACACAGCTAGGTAATTATTAAGTGTCTGAGACTGGATTTGGACCCAGGTACTCCTGACTCCAGGACCTGTGCTTTATCCACTGCGCCACCTAGCCGCCCCACTCTCTATGTATTTAGAAATAAGACATTTATCAAAACTCCTAGTTTGAAGATTGTTTCCCAGATTTCTGTTTTCCTTCCAATTTTGACAGCAGTGATTTTATTAGTACAATTTTTTTTAAAATATCATATAGTTAAAATCATTCATTTTGCAGTTTATAATGTACTCTTTTTCTTGTTTGTTCACAAATTTGTCCCCTTTCCATAGATGTAGAAGATAAGAGTATTTCTTGGTCCTTTAATTTGTCTATGATGTCATCCTTTAAGTCTAAATCCAGGAGCCATTTTGAACTTATTTTGTTATACATCCCTATACTTTTTATACTTTTTAAAATACTTTTATACTATTTTTGCTTTTGTTTTTTCTGAGATTAGGAATAGTATCCCTATTTTTTTTATTTCTTCTGAAGTATAATGTATTTTGCTCCAGCCTTTTACCTTTACTCTTTGTGCATCTCTCTACTTCAAATGTTTCTTGTAAACATCATTTTGTAGAATTCTAGTTTGTAAACTCTTCTGGTATCTATTCCATTTTAGGAGAGAATTCATTCTTTTCACATTTATAGTTAAGATTACTAACTGCATTTTTCACTCCCTGACACCTTCCCTCACTTATACTTTTCTCTTTCCTTTCCCTTTATTCCCTCCTCACCAATGTTTTTCTCCCTTTCCCCTTTAACTTTTAAAAAAAATTTAATTTTACTATTTTTTCTTCCTTTTATCAGTCCCTTTTCCCCCTTTCTTTCCCTCCCCACACTTTCTTGTTGGGTAGAATAGGTTCTTAAATCCAATTTGTTATTCACTCTTTGGGCCAAATCTGTTGAGTAGGATTTACTCACTATTCAGACCCTCCCTTCTTTCCATCTACTGTAATAGGTCATGTAGTGTTATTTATCTTCAATGCCATCTCCTATAATCCTCCTTTTGATGTTTTTTTTTGTTTCTTTTAACCTTATCTTGTACCCACAACTCCTCTGTCAAAATATACTCCTTTAATCTATCCTGGTTGAATTACAATTCTCAAGTGTTTATTAATTGATTGATTGATTTACAAGCAACATTGTCTCATAGTCACTTCATACCTATAACCTCTGCCCAAGAGCACTCCCCTCTTCTGTCCCATTATAAATACACTTCTTAAGAGTCTAAAATAACCTGAAATGAGAACCAATCTATACCACACCCTTTTCAAGTATCCTTTATAAACATATATCCTTATGAGCTAAAGTGTCATTTAAAGCAAAATCACATCATTATCTATGTATGTCCAGACCTTTTAAAAACACTCTCCCTCTGTCCCTACAGTATTTCAATCCTTGTTAACTAAAATGTCAAGTATATTCCCTTACTCTATCCTAAAGTTATGTAGCCCTCTTTAACTAAAATATCAAGGAAAGAATGATCACTTCAAGATCAAATTTTGTAGAGATGCTTTAAATATACTTCTTCCCTCTCTTCCAATAGAAATATACTCCTCATATGCAAAATCACTTCATTATTCAGTTATATGGATACCCTCTAAGTACAATAACTTCATCTATATTCAACTTTCATTAGTTAAAATGTTGACTAAAGGATCATCATTTTCATGATTATCCTATACCCATACCCTCTCTCTAAGTATATTTCTTTTAATAATCCTATGAAATATAATTTTCAAGAAACAGAAGTATTACCTTCCCTTGTTGCAATGTATTCAGTTTAAAATATTATTGACTAGGATTTTTCCCCTTCCTTCTTACCTTTTAGTGCATCCCTTGAGCCTTGCATTTGTAGATAGAATTTTCTCTTCAGTTCTGATCTTTTTGTCAGAAAATTTTGGAAGTTATCTATGTCATTGAGATTCCATCTTTCCCCAAAACAATATGCTGAATTTTGCAGGGTAATTGATTCTTAGTTTTATTCCAAAGTTCTTTGCCCTCTGGAATAACATATTCTAAACTTTCTTATCCTTTGACATTGAATTGATAAGTTCTCTCTAATGCTGGTTTTGGTTCCTCATTCTCCCTGACTGCTTGAAGTCTGTTCACCTTTGGTTGAGAAATATGAAATTTGGCTATAATATTCTTTGGAATTTTTATTTTGGGATCTCTTTCTGAAGGTTATTGATGATTATTTTAAGGATTATTTTACCTTCTTACTGTAGGATCCTAGGGCAATTTTTTTAATAATAATATCATGAAAGATTTTTTTCCAGATTCTTTTCTTTATCAATATCAATTCATAAATTATCTCTTCTTAATCTACTTTTCAAGTCATTTGGTTTTTCTTTCTAAATGGCATGTTACATTTTCTTCTATTTTTCAGTCTTTTGGTTTTGCTTAATGGAACTGTGGTGTCTTATGGAATCATTGGTTTCCATTTGTCTAGTTCTAAATTTTAGGGTTTTATTTTTTCAGTTGCTTTCATGTTTCATTTTCCAGTTGTTTAATTTTACTTTTACATGAGTTATTTTCCTTTTTCCAGGGGTTAATTTAACTTTTTGAAGAATTTCATTTCTTTTCCAGTTGGTTCATTTTATTTTTTGATGTTTTACATTGTTTTTCCCAGTTATTTTATTTATTTTTATCATTTTTTTTACATTTTACTTTTTAAAGGAGTTTCTATCTTCAGCCAATTCTTCATAATTCTCCTGCAGAGTTTTCATTTCTTTTCTCCATTTTTCTTCTTCATCTTTTCTTTTAAATCCTTTTTGAGCTCTTCCAAGAGGTTTTAGATTTAACTAAATCTACATTGAAGCTTTACATGTAGGCAATTTGTCAATGCTTTCTTCTTCTGAGAATACATTATTATCTTTCCTATCAGAATAGTAGCTTTTTAAGGTTACATTGTCTTGTTGTTTTTTTTTTACTCATTTTGACAATTGAGCTCTGTTTCTGAGTTACAGGGAATATAGCCTCAAGGTTTTTGTTTTTTTAGTTTGTGATAGGACAAAGATCTTGTCCCTGGTTTGCCAAAGTGTTGCCTATGCAGCCCAAGCATTACCTATTCTAGTCAGTAACATTGAACTGGATATATCACAACAAGGATAAGCTTATTTATGTAGAGGCCCTGTAAGTATAGAGAAATAGCTTTGAGGGCTATAAAGAGGATTCATTTAAATCTATTTCAGGAAAAGTTCCATGAACTTCCCAGTTTCATTCCAGTAATCATAATTTTCAAAAAACTTACCGTTAGTATTCAGATTATGGACTCATTTCCGTAATAGAGAGCTAAATAAAATTTATAAAAATAAGAATCATTCTCCAACTGATAAATGGTAAAAGAATAAGAGGCAGTTTTCAGACAAAATAATCAAAGCTACTTAGTCATATATAAAATTCTATAGATCATTATTTACTAAAGAAATACAAATTAAAATAATTCTGAGTTACAGAAAATGTAAATAATAATTGTTTGAGGACTTGTGAGATAATTAAGAAACTAATGTGTTGTTGATGAAGTTATGAACTGCTCCCATTTTTATGTATATTAACTTGAAACTATGCCCAAAGGACTATAAAAATTTTTATATATACTTTTCTCTAGCTACATCATTACTATATTTGTATCCCAGTGAGGAGAAAAAAAGGAAAAGCATTAACATGTACAGAAATATTTTTGAGAGTTCTTTATATGAATCAAAGAATTGGAAATTGAGAAGACAGCCTTCAACTGGGGAACAACTGAACAATTTATGGTGTATGATTGGAAGGAAATATGAACAGATCAATTTCATAAAAAAATCCTAGAAATACGTGAATGTATGCAAAGTGAGTAGAAGATTATAGCCAGTAAGAGCAATTTAGTATTATGATCAACTCTGAATGACTGAATTATCCTCACCTCAACAATACGATGATCCAAACGAGTCTAAATGACATGATAAAAATAACATGCTATACATCTGCAGATTTCCTTTAAAATATACTTTTTTTGTACTTTCACTTATTTCCTTATTTTTAAAAAAAAATTTGGCCGATGTTTTCTTTTATAACATGACTAATATGAATATATTTCCATAAATACACATTTAAAACCTTTATCAAATTGCTTGTATTCTCAATAATGGAATTTGGAATGCAAAATTTTTAAAAGTTACAAAAATTGTTTTTACATATAATTGGAAGAAAATCAAATATTAAATTTGATGGATACAAAAAGATACATCTGACCTTAGATGAATCACTTAACTCCTCAGTTCTCTAGACAGCTCCTTAGGATTTTGGGTTGTTCAAAAATGACTGATCAGGCATTGATGAAGAAACCTCCTAACTGGCAACTTCTCACCCAAATCAAATCATAGATATGCTGACTGAAAGATGCTGTGCAAATCACTTTGAATCTCAGGTAACCCCCTAATACTCTATATTGTAAAGTTGTGTTGAACTACATAGGTTTTGAAAGTTTCTTTAAAAAAATAAATAAACAAAATTGCTGAACAAATTCCCCAATTGCAAATATGCTAGATTTTTGCATATAAAATATTCAGATGTAGGGGTTGGCTAGGTGGCAGAGTAGATAGAACACCAGCCCTGGAGTCAGGAGTACCTGAGTTCAAATCTGGACTCAGACACTTAATAATTACTTGGCTACGGGGCCTTGGGCAAGCCACTTAACCCCATTGCCTTGCAAAAAAACCCAATAAATAAATAAACAAACAAACAAACAAACAAATAAATAAATAAAATATTCAAATGTGACCAAAAGTCAGTAGATTAGCTCATGAGAAGTTCAGAATTTTAATTCCCAGTGTTCTATTATTGAGGAATTTAGTAATGATAAAAACAAAGTGTTTTCCTCATAGCAGCTTTGAGTTACATAGAGCAAGAAGGATTGGTTCACATTTATAACAATGCAAATGGAAATCTGGAGAGATGCAATTGCTTCCCTGAAGTCCAATAACTGCTAAGGTTTGGCACCAGGAGCTGAACCCAAGTTTTCTGATACCAAGTCCAGTAGGCTAGCCAATCATTATATCACTCTATAGACTGGATAAGGCTGATTGACTATTCGGGGCACTTCACTTTTTTTGGTTGTACCAGATGCCTGTAGACCCAGGGCCAAGCTGTTTAGGTAGCACAGATGTCTCATGATTTCTGGAATGGGCTCAGAGGAATTTATAATGCATGATTGTTACTTTCACAATTTCTGATTTGTTTCTTTCTTTCTGTGACCATTTCATGTAATGTGTCTGACTCGTTTAGATCATTTTCAATGTAAGCAATGCCAAAAGCATAACACAGTTATGCACAATAAATGGTTTGTTTTTGAGAGGAGCAAAATGCAGATATTCGGTTTGGATTTTTTTTTTTTTTTTTTGCCATAAAGACTAGGTGTGCATAATGTATGGACACTTGGGATGCTGCTTTTATAGGACAGTATGATCCAATACAAAAACTAAAAGAAACAAAACAAAACAAAAAGGACTAGACATAATTGGTAAAACTGGTTTCATAGAATTTGAGACTTTATATGCTCTAAAACAGTAATCAAATTCAACTCATATACAAAGGGAGCTTCCACAAAGCATATCGAACAAATGGTCATTTGATCTTTTCCTAAAGCCACTAATGAAGTGTATGAAGGTATTTCTGAAACCCAGAAGATTTTGGTGAGACTTTTCATAATTCATTAGAAGAAAACTGATTCAGTCTCTGATAAGCAGTATTTCTGTATTCTTGGACAAGTCAATTCACCTTTCTGCTTTAGTTTCAAGAGTAAAGTGAGAATTTTGGAGTAGAGATAATAGGCCATTTCCTTTGGCCTATTAAGAAATGTTCTTAGCATTCAAGAACGACCCTTGATTCTTAAATTGTCTTACTATTCTGAAACTATTCTCCATTTCTGTCCCTAATCTTGAGAGACTGGCCCCTTAATCTTGCTCCAAGAAGAAAGTTTTCTATAAAAGTCCTCAGGATGTTAAAGCCAGCTCCTATTCTCCACGAACCAATTGTTAAATTGGCATAGCACAGGCAAACTACAAATCAGTATGATTTGTTTTTTCCCATTATTTAGATTTAAAGTAGGAAAAAAGGGGTGGCTAGGTGGCGTAGTTGATAAAGTACCGGCCTTGGAGTCAGGAGTACCTGGGTTCAAATCCGGTCTCAGACATTTAATAATTACCTAGCTGTGTGGCCTTGGGCAAGCCACTTAACCCCATTTGCCTTGCAAAAAAACCCCCAAAAAATGAAGTAGAAAAAAAGATTAATAATATAGATTAAATTTGAATGTGTATTGTGACTAAAATTTGCTGTTTTTTTCAATGCTATTAGAAGAGAGCAGTGAAACAAGTACCACCTAATCTTTGGTATGGTACTTAAGCTAAGTACTTTAAATAGATACTTTTATTTTATCCTCAGAATAACTCTGTAAAGTAGATGGTATTATCAACCACGATTTATAGTTGAGAAAACTGAGGAAATGACCCAATTGGGGTTTTCTTGGTAAAGATACTATTGTAGTTTTCCATTTTCTTTACCAAGTCATTTGATAAAAGAGCAACTGAGGCAGGAAGGATTAATGACTTGGTTAGGAGAAGTTGAATCTTCCTGACTCCATGTTCAGTCACCTAGAAGATTATTAAATATGATGAGAATGTTTGGAGTTTAAGATCATAGAGCCACTATCAGTCAGTCTCTCTCTCTCTCTCTCTCTCTCTCTCTCTCTCTCTCTCTCTCTGTATATATATATATATATATATATATATATATATATATATGAATATAGATGAAAATTTATAAGTTTATATCTATGTGTGTATATACACACACACACATGCACACACACACAAACATACAATTCCAGGCTGCAACTTTTTCCTAGTAGGAGAGAGCATCATTGACTAGAAAGGGTGACATGAGCTAAGATATGCATCTGGCCTCTTTTGCTGCATAACTGTATTTAGAAAGCTGTAGGTGTTCCTCCTATTTGGAGACACCCTCATCTCTTACTAACTTCTGTACAGACTCTATTAAAAGTAGAGACAACTGTGACATTATCTACAGAACGAAAATCTGATTAATTTTATATTATTCTCTGGGTTAGAACTCCTAATTAGATTCAGGGTAGGTGATAACGTTGCTGGTTGGAGGTAGGCTTGGAGTAAGGTGGGAGTGAAGCTGCCATCCTGCTTGTTTCTGTTTCCCTGCCTTCCTTTTATGTTAGGAAAAGTATGTAATTCTAGTTGACTGTTTATGGAATTCTGCTTGGTTAACACTTCACTTACAAGGTGAACCAGGCAGTTTCATTTACAAAGAGCAGCAAATTTACAATCAGGAGATCTGACTTTGAAACCTGCCCTTTTCTACTTGTGTGATCTTGGAAAAGTCATTTGAATCTTTTGTGGTTTCACCATCCTCATTACCATAAATTACTCAACAAGCTTTTATTTAGCATCTATTCTGTTCCAAACAATGTTCATGACACTAGAGATTAAAATACAATGGATGAAGCAATCACTACTTATAAGGACCTTACATTCTTTTTTTTTTCCCCTTAGGTTTTTGCAAGGCAAATGGGGTTAAGTGGCTTGCCCAAGGCCACACAGCTAGGTAATTATTAAGTGTCTGAGATCGGATTTGAACCCAGGTACTCCTGACTCCTGGGCCAGTACTTTATCCACTACACCACCTAGCCACCCCCAGAAGCTTACATTCTTAATGAAATAATTGGGTTAGATGACACTTGGAAGGCATCATTCCCTTTCAACTCCTTAGTTAGGATCCTAACTTTGAAGTTCTGCCAAGAATTTAACACATAATTCATTCTTTTTCTGTCACAAGGAAAAAATGGTGGTATATTCTTCTTATCAAATACATATATTCAAATACATCTATTTGTTCATTATTGCAATTTTCCCTTCAATGATGAACATTACCACCCATCTATACTAATTTTCTTGGGGAAAAATCTTTTACAAATTGCCTTAGAAATATTTTGTAGTGAGTCAATATAATAAAACTAATAGAAGTCTCAAACATTTCTTACATATATTAAATTCATGTTCTGCGTTTACTTTGAGAACAGTGAATAAGTTAAACCATGCTCTTTTTAGATGATCCTACTTTCTTACATTTCCTTGATAATATCCTTTCTTTGATTTCTCTTTTTTCTTTGATTTCTCTTGGTAATCCTGTTTTGTAGTGCATTGCTGCCCACTCATGTCCACCATGGGAACACATTTTCTTCTTGTGATAACTTTTTTTTAGAAAGATTTTATTTATTTTGAATTTTACAATTTTCCTCCTAAACTTGCTTCCCTCCCCCAACCCCCCAGAGAAGGCAGTCGGTTAGTCTTTCCATTGTTTCCATGGTATACATTCATCTAAGCTGAATGTGATGAGAGAGAAATCCTATCCTTAAGGAAGAAAACTAAAGTATAAGAGATAGCAAAATTACATAATAAGATAATGGGGTTTTGTTCAAACTCCACAATTCTTTCTCTGGAAACAGATGGTATTCTCCAATGCAGATATCCCAAAATTGTGCCTGATTGTTGCACTGGTGGAATGAGCAAGTCCATTAAGATTGATCATGTCCCCCATGTTGCTGTTAGGGTTTACAATATTCTTCTGGTTCAGCTCATCTCACTCAGCATCAGTTCATGCAAATCCATCCAGGCTTCCCTGAATTCCCATCCCTCCTGGTTTCTAATAGAACAATAGTGTTCCATGGCATAGATAGACCACAGTTTGTTAAGCCATTGCAAATTGAAGGACATTCACTTAATTTTCAAATCTTTGGCACCACAAACAGGAATTCTATGAATATTTTTGTACAAGTGATGTTTTTACCCTTTTTCATAAACTCTTCAGGGTATAGACCCAGTGGTGGTATTGTTGGATCAAAGGGTATGCACATTTTTGTTGTCCTTTGGGTATAATTCCAAATTGCTCTCCAGAAAGGTTGGATGAGTTTGTGATAACTTCTAAGGTCAGTTCTTGAAAGACTTCTTTATTCCCTTGTTCATAGCCTTAAAATAGCTTGTGAAACTCCTCTTACCACAAAGGACATTTATTCTCCATATCTACTATTTACCAAAAAGCTTGTCAGTTCAGATTAAAAATCTGTAACCATGACTTACAAACACAAGTTATTTGTTCTCTCATGGGCTGAAGAACCATAGAGATTCCATGGAATTATTGGAAGTTTTCTTTGAATCCATTTATGCACAAAGTATTATTAGTTTGATCTTTATTCCAAACAAAATATGCAGCATGAATAATGGATTTCATGCTGATGGTTTTATATGAATTCTTCATTTGTACCTAATAGAAAAAATATTTTAAATTAATCTTTACAGACACACCTAGCCAACTTTTAACATTCTGAGTTCCCAGAAATGCAAAATAAAGTCTCTTCCTACTAAAGAACCCTGGATTTATACACTTCCTGGCAGAGTGAAAATAATTTTGGATCAGGATTTGGATGACCATTGTTCTGATTCTTGTGATCTGGGAAAATCTGCGTCAATCCTCAGCATCAATTACTTCATCTGTAAAATGAGAGAGAACTAAATCATTTCCAAATTAATTTCTAGCTCTTAATCTATATGCTCTTGTCCAATACTGTATTTGTGAAAATGGATTTTCTGTACTTAGTTGTAAAGGAATCTAAATAGTTATGAAGCTAGCTGGAGAAAAAAGATTTAAGGTTGAAATTTCAACCAGATTTCCAATTTCTGAAAACTATGAGTAATTATCATCTATCTTATTAAATCATACTTTACATAGACCTAATCAACATAACTTTCAAATATTTATATTATTATGTTTCAGATAGATACTGTTGAGATGAATAATGTTCAAATTCATCTTAGGAACTGTGCAGATGCCATTTTCATCTATGCAAGACTTTTTCTTGGTATCACCGGGTGTTAGTATTATCTTGAAATAGGAACACACATTGTGTTGACCTATTTTTGATATGTTGTACTCTTTCAATAAAAGGTAAGTTTCCTGAGTACAGATTTGCTTCCTTATACCTAGCACCTCATCCTTTATACACAGTAGATAAATCACAAAAACTTTTTATATTGAGTTAAAATGAATTTTTAATGAATGGTTTTAAGAAATTATAATAATATTTGTCCTTTGTTCTCAAAGAGGATCATGCTATCAGGGAAGTGATGCCTTGATAAGCAGGGTAACTGAATTTGAGCTAGCAGAGACTGCTAAAGCAACAGCCTCACTGTCTCCTCCAGAGTCATCTGGGTCCATTGGCAGGATAAGAATCAGGACAACTGGAGATGGCTTAAAAGCAATCAAAGTTAAGTGACTTGCCCAAATCAAACAGCTAGTTAGCTGTCAAATGTCTGAGGCTTGGTTCAAATTCCTGTCCTCCTGAGTCCAAGGTCTGTGCTCCATCCCCTGCACCACCTAGCTGTCCCTTTAAAAAATTATGGTTCTTAGAACAAGTGTCCTTTCTAGTATTCACAAAACTCCATAGAGAGATTTCAGGGAGTCTTTGAGTTTAATTTTGAATAATTTTGATGATATAAATTGAAATAATATTGTCGCTGTTCTAACCCTATTTTCTTTTCTGCATCTACAAAAACATTTTTGTGATTTATCTTGGTGAAGATTTTCTATTAACCATGCTATAGAGGAGGCTGAAACTTGTTGATCATGAGAGTTGGTAAGCTCTGTCAGTCATAAGAGACTTTGTGTGTCTTGTCCCCAGAAATATATTTAGAACTGAAAGGAATCTAAGTATCATTAATATCAATCGTCTCATATTACTTATGAGAAGATGACCATCCATAATGGTTAAATAATTTGGTCAGTCACGTAGCTAGCAGGCATCTGAGATGGGATCAAGACATGACGAAAGCTACTGTCTGCATTCAGAGAAAAAACTGATAAATAGAAGTATGTATAAAAAGTTCACATATATGTGTACATATATACATATTTGGCTATATATATGGATATATATGCAAATCTCTATATGTATACATTTGCATATACACACTTATTTGTGTCGAATGTAGCCATCTCTAAGGTGAAGAGGAGGGGAAAAAAGAAAAAAAATTGCATGATAACTTTATAGTATAGTTAAAGGAATAACAAGCTGTAGATAACAAGTTTGTAGTTTCATTTGCAATCATTCTATTTTTATTATACTATACTATGGGAAATATTTGTTTTATTCCATAAATTTAAAGCAAAAATGAAGCAGAAGAAAGCACAAAAACAATAGAGTATTCCTAATTCTACATCTAGTGGTCTCACCACCATATCATTCTCCCTTTTAAGGAAGAGGACCTTCAAGGTATAATGTCTGTATATTTTTTTTGTTGTCATATTTGAAAAAATAGTAAACACTGGGGTTTCCAAATAATCTACCAATGAAAATTTTCCTTTCTTACCTAAGGATTTGAACATAATGCAAAGGAAACCTAATTATTTTAGCCTGGGAGTGGAGAAGAGGGCCAAAGGCAGTGCCTATCACAGTGCTAGGTGCAACTAGCCTGAAACATTTCTTAGTAAAATCAACCTTCAAAGCATCAGATCTACAACTGCAAATCAGCAGCCACACACTTCACTCAAGCAAACCAGATGCCAAGTGTCCCTGGGTGAACAGCTGGAGGAATTCCTGTAGAGAATAATGAAGCCCTCAGTGGTAAGTTCCCACAGCAGCTAGGGCATATTCGAGAGGGCCAGGAGCAGCTGGCAAAAATGACTGAAGAGCTGGGAGCTCACCATTGACATGAAACAGGTGTGCACAGTGAATTGGACTGGAGTTTGGCTGTCATCTCAGCATAAACACTTACACCCAAAGGAGTCCAAGAGAAGCTATGACTAGAATCTGCTCCCTCAACAATTATAACCTGGAATTCCAATGACGTTGCTCTGGAGACAGTCTGAATGATTTGTAAGACTTCAAGCAACATGGTCAGACCATGGTGTTGAGGGAAGAATATTTGGCTCCTAATGTTTTAAAATTAATTCTTCTGTGGGGAGCATCTGCTAAAGGGCTAACTGAATCATTTGCCAGTGGGAAAAATATATTGCATTTTGATTAGGGTGTGGGGGGTGGGCATGTTTGTTTTCATGGAGCAAAGATTCAGAAGGAAGATTGGCTCTGTCTGCAGAGAAAGACAGGGGCTCATTTTCTCAAGGAAGCTGAGGAGAAAATGAATCTTTTTTTTTTGCCAGAGGGAAATTATTACCAGCAATCTCTTAGTGTTCAAAGACTAGACACAATGTGTACAAGTCAACTCACAGATTCAGATTTAGAAATAGCTTTGACTGCTCCCCTAAAGCTCAGGAAGTTCTAAAGTACAATTTAACTCACTTAATAGTGAAATCATGTCCACATCACCAAACTCCTTCCCAAGGAAGCCTCAAATGGTGCCATTCTTCCCGACAGTCTCCCAATGATGGTTAATAATGAATAGGTAGGAAGACCAAGCTGTCCACCTACTACAAATAGCAGGTTGGAATTAGGGTGCTCAGACAAGCTGGGGTGAGGACTGCACTGACTTGTTTTTCTGAAAGAAAAATGTAGAAAGTCTTAAGAGTTCACTTCTTGACAATATATATGGAACTTATTAGAAGCCAACAAAATTACTGTGGTTAGAATTAAGGAGAAATTCTAATTTACTTTCAATCACTCTGAAAGATTTGCATAATATTTTACATCTAATTTCTCATCTGATCTAGATAACAAGCAGTCCAGGACCTGAGAGAAGCCCTGACTTCAGTTAGAGAGTTTTGGTTTAAATCCTGTCTCTGCCATTCACTAGTTGTATAACTGTCAATTTGTGATGCTGGGTCTCAATTTCCTCCTCTGTAAAATGAGATGGGAAAGATTAATTTCTTTAAGATCCATATAGATGTTTGATTGATTAAGATTGCTTTGTAGCACAAAGCAATGTGATCATTATTACCCTCACTTTACACTTAAGGAAGGTACTCCCCCCAAAATATCAGAGTAGGATTGAAACCTAGGTCTTTCTGATTTCATATTCAGCATTCTAATTATGCTGCTAGGAATCCTGGCAACTTTTTTGAAGTAAAAGAAAATATAAGGATGATTCTGCAAAAATGAATATTAATATCCATGAGGTCTTAGAACAAAATATAATATAATTAATAAATTGTTGATATTGCAGTTATTTTCGGGATCTGAAATTTCAACAGTAAAGTTGTATTCTCTCCTCAATTGCAAATTATAGTTTCTCTGTAACCTCATAGATGGACTTTGTGAATTGTTGTTTAAGAAAATGATATTGCCTTAGTTGTGACTTAGTGATGAGTCTCTCCCAAGTTAGCTAGACAATATACATGAAGTCTGTGGTTGGGACCTGGGATATGATGTATTTCCATCTTAGTAGTACTGCTTAACCAGAACTTATATTCCATTGACATAACCTTCAAGAAGCAAGATTTGGGGCAGTTAGGTGGTGCAGATAGAGCACTGGTCCTGGAATCAGGAGGACCTGAGTTCAAATCTAGTCTCAAATACTTAATAATTGTCTAGCTGTGTGACCTTGGGTAGATCGCTTAACCACATTGCCTTAAATGAAAAACTTTTTAAAATGAAAATTTCTAAAAAAAATTTAAAATTTAAGAAGCAAGATTCTACTATCTACTATGGGATGTATGACAATTTTATAGAGAAGATAGCAATGCTCTTTCAGAAACCCTAGCAAATACCTGAAAAAGCCCTTAGAAATATCAGTGATGAGGAAAGTCATAGGGGGAAAAAAAACTCCCCTAACTAGTGTAGAACTGTTCAGATGGCCACTAGAAATTGGAGATTTACAGAGTCAATATAGTGACATGAGTCAATGCAGCTCAAACTCATAAATAAGCAAAAGATGTGACAGAGACTTCATCAAGGAAATCTCTGGGAACTCCAGTTAAAAAGCACATGCTCTGATAAGGTGATCACAATTCACTGCAACTCTAGTGATAAGGATTTTAAAGACAAATACTGACACTAGACTGTCAGAACAGAAAAAAGGAAATATGGAGCCCCCTTAACTCTCTGAGAATTTAGAAATAACTTGAATGGCTCCTCTAAGACATAGGAAGTTCTAAAGTGCAATTTAACTAAGTAATGAAATCTTGGTCATATCAAATTCCTTCATCATATTCACAATTTCTTATTAGAGTTATGACATTAAATTCATGTATCATAATCTATGTGGTCATGATCCAATCTATGACTATCTTATTATTTTCAGTTTTTTCTACTGCTTTTCTACTGATATTATCTTATATAGAGAGGCCTTTTACTTTTACTTTCCTGAGTATATTGAGGTATTATACCTACCAGTTGAATGATTGGATAAATGGGTTTGAATTATTTTATTCATATAATATCAGGTTTTTCTTCAAATTGGTTAAATCATTTCAAAGCTCCAACAAAAAATAACATAGCATGCCCATCTTTCCACATTATTAAAGTGTCATCTTATAGCACCTCAATAATTTTCCAAATTTTAGTGAAAATGTATTTATATTTTAACTTTAATTTCATCATTAGCTAAATATTATAATTCAATATATTTTCTAAAAAATATTGTTTAATGAATATTGATTTTTATACTACTCTCACATTCTAATAATTCTTGTCCCCTCCTTCCAAAGCTTCCCCTCTAACTGGGGAAATAAAATTACTATTTAAGCAAAACTGACCTACACAGGGACTATATCTAGTTATATGTAACCTACCATCCTTCACCTCTCTACTGAGAAATATAATTTTATGATTCACATTAAACATCTGGAACTTCTATCATGATTATTTTTATCTGTATTTGAATCATTCCACGAACACAGATTACTTAAACATTCCTTCAATTATCACATGCAAAAGGCTTATAAATGTTCATTTTAATATTTTATTTTTATTTTGTAATTTAAGGAAAGATTATTCTATTTCTTCACAACTACAATAAAACACCAATGTATAAGTAGAGAAAAACCATTATGATACATTCTAAAAAAATATTTAAAGCAAGATACTGAATTTGTCTTTGGTCAAGATGAACACAACATAAACAAGATGAATTTTTTTGCCTATTGTCACCCTAAGATTCTATCTTTCCAGTTTCATTTAATATTCTTGCATAATATTCTTTCTCCCTCTGAAGTCCTTTGTATGTTTCAATCAACACAGAAATATAATATCATCTTTATCCACCCCTCCCTTCCACATTTTGTGAAAAAAGCAACACCCATTTTGATAGTGAAAAAATGTATATCAAAGAGAGAAATACTTTCAAAAATGAAATTAATCTTCGTTCATCACAGTGGACAATTTGCTTTAAAACTTAATCATTGGGGCGGCTAGGTGGCGTAGTGGATAAAGCACTGGCCCTGGAGTGAGGAGTACCTGGTTTCAAATCCGGTCTCAGACACTTAATAATTACCTATCTGTGTGGCCTTGGGCAAGTCACTTAACTCCATTTGCCTTACAAAAACCTAAAAAAAAAAAAAACCCAAAACTTAATCATCATTAAAATCAGAGTATCAATGATTAAATTTAAAAATAAATTATAAATAAAAATAATCAAAATTCATTCATCAAGCAGTCTTAAACAATTTTAGAAAGATTTTATTTTTTTTAATTTTACAGTTTTCCCCATAATCTTGCTTCCCTTTCCTCACCCCCTGCAAAAGTTTGTTAGTCTTTACATTGTTTCCATGTTATGCATTGATCTAATTTGAATGTGATGAGAAAGAAATCTTAAAAAAATCTAATACCTTTGTATCCCCTAGTTATGGAATCATTAGAACCCTTTCTTTATTAATCAAGTATCTATGGCTGTCCAAACCTAAATGAATCTTGACTATATTCACAATTTCTTTTAGTATTCTTGCATAATAATTGCTTTTCTTTTGAAGTCATTTTCATGTTTCGAAAATTCCTAAAATACATCTTCTCTATTCATCCCTCTTTGCAAGACTAGTCTTTTTGACTTTCTCAGTTATATTGTCTATACTTTGCATGTACATATTTGTTTGTGTGTTATATTCTCCATTAGAATGTAGGCTTCTTGTAGGCAGAGTCTGTTTTTTTGTTTGTTTCTTTTGTTTTGCTCTTTTTTGTTTGCTTGGCTGCTTTCCTCAGAAACTTAATATGTTATGGGACCCTGTGAAATACACTTAATCTCTGTTTGCCTTAAATTTCTGAATTGTAAAATGGGGATGAACATGAAACAAATGTGTTGTGAGGATTAAAAAATGTATTTTTAATTTATTTATTTTCATCCATATGCATATAAATTTCAAAATTTCCTTCAACCATCCCTTCCCACCCCTGCCCCTCAGTAGTAAACAGTCAGGTTAGCATTGTACATGCATTTGATGATAAAAATGTTTACAAATTAGTGATTTTCAGTATGAGGAATTAGGATTAAGGGAAAGAGATACATAACAGATAATTTTTATAAAGTGTTCATATTCTGAAGGGTTGTTTTTTGTATGTTTAATTTTGTTTTGCTTTTCTGCCTATGGATGGCATGAATATAGTCCATAACCAGTCTAATACAGTTGTCCAAGCTCTCTGGATTGCTGAGAGGAGCTGCTTCCATCAATGTTGTTCATCTCATAATGTTATTGCTGATGTGTATATTGTTTTCTTGGATCTACTCCCTTCACTCAGCATCAGATCTTGTAAGTCATGCTTCTCTAGAATCCAACCATTTATGACTTCTTATAGAACCATAATATTCCATAGTATTCCTATACCATAACTTGTTTAACCATTCCCTAAAAGATCCCCTCACTTTCCAGTTATTTGCCACTACAAAAAAGATCTGCTATGAATATTTTGGATCATGAAGGACTTTTCCCTTTTTTATAGTTTCTTCTGAATATAGACCTAGAATTGTCATTTCTGGGTCAAAGAATATGAACTTTTTTGAATTGTTTTTTGGGCATAGTTCCATATTGCTCTCTAGAATAGTTGGATCTGTTCACAGTTCTACCACTAATGCATCAATGTCCCAATCCTCCCACAACCTCTCCAACAATGATCATTTTCCCTTTTTCTCATCTTGATCATAAAAAAAAATTTGCAAATCTCTTAATATAGTGTCTGGTTTCAAAAATGCTTCTACTCTTAGTCTCTTTATTTGTATCACCAATGGTTAGTCCAGCATTTGGCAAAGAGTAAATGTTTTAGAAATGCTTGTTATTGATGATGAAGATGATTATGCTACTTTTCTCTCATTTTCTCCTAATCTATCCAATTATTGTCTCATTGCAATTAGAACTTACTATATGCATGAATTGTATGGAAGTTTTAATTTCAAATCCCATGTGCTCTTTGAAGGAGTCTTAAGAAATGCATGAGAATTGAGTATCTTATTTCCTTTTTAAAGTATGACATGATTGTAATTAAACCTAGCATATGTTTGTATCACACATGACCAATTAAGTTCCAGGAACCAATAAATATCATCAAAGAAGGATGTAGTTTTCCATGAACTTGATTGGTATTTGGGGGGGGGAGGTTCCTAGTGATTATTCAGGAATATGGGAATAATTCCCACAGCCCCACTTTTCTGTCCTTCTGTTACTTCCTATTGTCCCCCCTGAGGGATGGAGATGGCTGCAAAGTAAATATTGATAGTATTTCCCAGCTGCTTGTTGGCTCCATACAAAAACCTTTGCTTTTCTGCATTTACCATTAAGAAACTAGATCAAAAAACCTTAGCCTTTTAAAATTTTTTTTCCACATTTTAATGTCAAAATTTATTTATTGTAGAATCTTTCAAAGACAGGATTAAATAAAGAATAATAAATTAGATTATTTGAAGCACAAAACATTTAGGAGATCATAGTATAGAATCTGTTTGAGAAGTTTCATATTCAATTCTTTGCCTACAATATTTGGTTTGATGATCAAGACAGAACCGCATCATTTATTCATAGAGTGAGGAAGGACATTGGAGATATTTAGTCTTTATTTTATATATGAGGAATGTGAAGCTCAGAAAAGTTAAAAAAATAAGCCTAACAGAGTCAATAAATAGCAAAAATAATGACTTGAACCCCTTTGATTGCAATTTCAGTTGTCTATTGTACAGAATTCAGAGAGGAGAAAGACAGGATTTTATATATATACATATTGAAAAATATGCTAGGGGATATTATAAAATATACTCATTTTTTACTTGAGATCCGCTGTATTTTCTATTGAGAATGCCATCATCCTCTGGCTAGCAGGAGTTCCTATATCCCTTGCAAGCTTCAGTCACAATGTTGGCCGAAGTCATTGCCAAGTTTTGTGAAAAAAAACAAAAAACAAAAAAATTCTGAGTCTGGGCTGCTATTTCATCTCACCACTACGCCGCCTCCAAGACAGATGGTGTTCAGTTACGCAGAGGACACAGCTGAAAGTACGTTGTGGAGGTGTTATTCCACTGTTAACATTTTGGATAAAGTTACACCAGGGAACTAGAGTGCCAATGCAATAGGATGCCTTTCATCTCCTGTGATTTTTCATCTACTTTTCATCAGCTCTCACTGCATTTCCTCATCCCTTCCATGAGGTAGTACCCCAAAGATCAGTCTCAATGCTTCTCTTCTTCCTATTAACCAGACCTCTTTCCTCAATTAATTCCTTGGCTCATATCTCATTGTCAAATTTTTCTGGAGCAAATGACTTTCAAGTATATGCTTTGATCGTGGTCTTCTCATTTTTCCTCCAGCTGTCTCTAAAATAGATTGAGGTAACATACTATGGATGTGAGTGGCAATGTCATTTCCTTAGAGTAGTGAACTAGCAAGTTGTAACAACTAGCACTTTGGTAGGTAACTCAAATTTTCTAAAGACTGGGGACATTGAGAAGTTATTTATTTATCCATGTTGGAAAGAAAATATGGACCCAAGATAGGTCTTGAACCCAGTTCCTCCTAACTCGGAGATTCACTACTTTCAAAATATTATTTGGTTATCATGTGAAAAACCTCAGGTCTAATTTGAGTTCCACTTAAGTTCTATTCTTTCTTTCCTTCAAGTTAAATTATCATCCATTCCAACTTTCCCCATTTCCATCAAAATATGAACATTCTCTCAGACATTTAGGTCTGTGATATTGGAGTGATATTTGAGCTCAAA